>NW_015373957.1:0-257 GCF_001272555.1 Dufourea novaeangliae | reverse complement strand
ATAACGAAATATCACTGTAACACTTAAAAAAGTTTTAAAGTTCCATTTATATCATTGTCCTGTGAAAATGTTCATACTTCCAGCAACATTCATATTCCAATCAAAGAATTTACAGAATAAGGAAAAGGAATCCAAAGTAATTTTCAGTAGTTCCATACGTTTTTATCTCGAATACTTTTCTAAAACATTCAAAATACTAGACATTTTTACACTTTGAATCTCATATCGATTTCTAAAATAACCCTAGTTCGATATAA
>NW_015373956.1:475508-496865 GCF_001272555.1 Dufourea novaeangliae | reverse complement strand
GTTGGGGACAGATTTTTTGAACAATGTGCAATTAACTGTCGAGCACGGGCACGTCGAGATCCGCCCAATGAGCAAAGCTCAGCGAGTGGAAAGCGATCTGCCCGAAATATTGCTCATAAACGTGTGTGAAGAAGCGAGTCGGGTAGACGTGTCCCAGGTAAAAGATTCCGAAATTTCTAGGCGTGTGATGTCTATGGTGGAGAATTATGAACCCAAAAAGATACGCGAAGTAGGAATCGAAATGACGATCATTTTAAAAGACGAGGAACCGGTTTATCAGCGAGCTAGACGTCTGTCCGCGGTAGAGAGAGACGAAGTAAATACGCATATACGAGAGTGGCTGCGCGATGGAATCATTCAACCCTCGTTGTCAGATTTTGCGAGTCCGGTCGTCCTAGTGCGTAAAAAAGACGGGTCATCGCGACTGTGCATTGATTACAGGCAACTAAATCGAAAAATTATCAAGGACCGATATCCTCTCCCACTGATAGACGATCAGCTGGACGCGTTACAAGGCACGAAGGTATATAGCACGCTCGATTTAGAAAATTGATTTTTTCATGTCGCGATAAAACCCGAGTGTAGGAAATACACGTCGTTTGTCGTCCCGGATGGACAATACGAGTTTCTGAGGGTGCCCTTCGGTCTATGCAACTCGCCAGCCTTGTTTCAGAAATTCGTAAACGCCGTGTTCCGAGAATTAATCAACGAAAAAATAATGCTAACATATCTGGATGATTTAATTATTCCGTCGGTGGACATAGAATCCGGTCTCGAGAGTTTACACAGAGTATTAAAAACGGCGAGTGAGGTAGGCCTGGTAATTAACTGGAAAAAATGTCTATGAATTGGATTTACTGAAGTCAGGCGAGAAATTTCGGTTTCAGAGCGAACACGCGATTGCGTTTGACCGTCTGAAACAGGCATTAATCAATAAGCCCGTGCTAAGATTGTATAGAGTAGGCGCCGAAACTGAGCTTCACACAGACGCATCGAAATTCGGATTCGGAAGCATTCTGCTGCAGCGTGATAACATTGATAGAGCATTACACCCGGTGTATTACGCAAGCGGTAAAACGAACGCAGCAGAAGCCAACTACACCAGCTACGAGTTAGAGTGCTTGGCGATTATCAAATCATTGCGAAAGTTTCGTGTATACCTATTGGGTATACCGTTCAAAATCGTAACAGATTGCCGCGCGTTCGCCCTGACTATGCGAAAAAGGGATCTTTGCGTGCGTGTGGCGCGATGGGCATTGTTACTCGAAGAGTTTCAGTGCACAATCGAGCACCGTTCGGGAAATAGTATGCGACATGTAGATGCGCTCAGTCGTTACCCGTTGCCCGAATGCATGGTAATCAGCGAGAGCGACGATAGCATAGGTGCACGGCTAAGGAAAGCTCAGGTGTCGGACGAGAGCATCAGTAGGCTTCTTGATGCAATAAAGGAAAACCCGATTGACGGCTATTGCGTGCGAGGTGGTCTTTTATTTAAAGCCATCGATGGCGATTATAAATTAGTAGTACCACTGTCGATGCAGACCAGCGTAATCAGACGAGCTCACGAGGTTGGACATTTTGCAGTCGGAAAAACGGAGTCAATTATCAAGCGAGACTATTGGTTCGCGCATATGAGACCCAGAATAGAAAAGGTAATAGAAAATTGCGTTAGTTGTATCCTCGCGGAACGGAAACATGGGAAAGGAGAGGGCTTTCTGCACCCAGTGGAAAAGGGCGAAACCCCTTTAGATACATTTTATGTGGATCATGTAGGACCGCTCGTTTCTACCAGGAAAAATTACAGGCACATTTTCCTAGTGGTTGACGGTTTCACTAAATTTGTGTGGTTATACGCAACCAAAAGTACAACGTCTGCCGAAGTAATAGATAGGCTTAGAAAACAATCTGTAGTTTTCGGGAATCCGCGCCGTATAATATCCGATCGCGGCACGGCTTTCACCTCGAGCGAATTCGGAAGTTATTGTTCAACAGACGGAATAGAACATATAGCAATCACCACTGGGATGCCGCGAAGTAGTGGGTAAGTAGAACGGATAAATAGGATCTTGATACCCATCCTAACTAAATTTGCAGCACCTCGCCCAGAAGAGTGGTATCGACACTTGATCGTTGCCAAAGGTTTTTGAACGCTACGGTTAGTCGCAGTACAGGGCTGACTCCTTTTCGGGTAATGTTCGGGGTTAATATGCGACTGCAAAATGATTCGCCTCTGCGAGAACTTTTAGAACGCGAATGGCCTACCTTTTTCGACGAAAGCAGATGCGAATTGCGAGAATACGCTAGGGAAAAGATTACGGAAGTACAGCGAGAAAACAGAAATAGTTTTTACAAGCGCCGAAAAACCGCGAGAAATTATGCAATCGGTGATCTAGTGGCGATCAAAAGGACTCAACAAGGGCCCGGAGCGAAATTGTCGGGAAAATATTTTGGTCCGTATCGTGTAACGAGAGCGCTGCGAAACGACCGATATCTCGTAGAAAGAGTAAGCGACCACGATGGTCCGAGGGAAACGAGTACAGCGGCAGAATATATGAAAATCTGGGTGCATGATTTCGAATCCGATCAAAGCGACGAAGAAAATGCAGAGTGTATCTGAGGCCAGATACTTTTGTAGGATGGCCGAGTGTGGGAGACGGATAGCCACTGTGCGAGGACTAGGACAAAAACGTGTCCTCGCCAGCCGATAAGACGCGCATGCGGGCCGTTGGCTGGTGTCAACGACACGAAGCATAAACAACACATGGGTGCGTGCGATAGGTGAGCGACCGATGAGTGCAAATGTGGGAGAGAAAGAGAGGTAAAGGGCGATAACCGCGAGGTAGGCACGTAAGCGAATACGTAGCCGAAAACTGATATACAAACCGCGAAGCAATTATAAACCGCGAAGCAACGAGAGAGACACATTTTTGTAAAACAGCGAGCAGTGAGAGATAGCGAGTATTGTGAGATAGCGAGAATCCATCCGATATTATAAAGTACGCATTTTATTCTATTAATAAAATTACTTACACCCATAAACACGTGGGATAATTGTCTCAACCGACAACCCGATCAAATCCCTACATTATATTATTACAAAGGGTCTAGTTTACAAAAATAACTACATTAATTATGTATGTAGTTCGTAACACTTATTATATTTTCTGTTTTAAACAAAACAATGTCTGATTTTACGTTACTTTAATATTCGGACACTTCAGAAAATTGATAACAATGTTCAAACGTAAAAATTTTTGAAATTTTCAATAAGGTTTTCTGATAGATCTTTATGAGCTGAATACGAATCTACAAACCGTTTCTTTCCAGCACGTCCAGTTTTTGAAAAAAAAACAATTTTTTGAAAAAATCGCATATTTTCAACTTTGGAGCTGTGCTGTGCTTTGACAGTAATAGCTATTTAGTTTCTGTTGACACGAAATGATTCTCTGGACTCTTCCGAACAAAATGATATAAATTGTTATTATATAATAGATATCTAAATATGTTTACATAATGTTCAAAGTGAGAAGGACACCGAAAACGCTCCACTTTTTATTGATATTTTCCAATTTGTGTATTTCAAAAACAAAAAATCTAGGACAAAATCTAACCATAGCACGGGATAGGGCAGACCATTCTGCACAGGAAAGTAACAATGAAAGTTACAAAATCTGTTTTGTTTTAAATAGGGTAGCGAAACAGTTCAGCAGCACGACGGCGACAGTGGTACTTAATAAATAAAAAAAATTTTTACCTTATCGCACGGTAGCACGGGTCTAATAAACAAAAATAGCAACATTAATTATATAATTCGGAACCCTTATTATATTTTATATTTTAAACAAAACAATTCCAAAACACTTTGGAAAACTAATAATTTTTTATATCATTTTCACAACCAGTAATTTATTTAATATTTTGTAGGATATTCTCCTTGTAGAATGATCTCTTTCAAACGTTGAGGCATGTTACCAATTATTTTTTTTAAATATTCTGTTGATATATTTTTCCATTCTTCTTGCAATCGCTGCTTTAATATTTCTTTAGAAGTTATTGGAATCGTCCTAACTCTTCGATCTAGTTCATTCCATACATTTTCAATGGGATTTAGGTCTGCAGATTTCGGAGGTGTTTGTAGTACCTTTGGACAATTGTATAGCAAGTATTCTTGTACAATCCGTGCTTTGTGTTTGGGATCGTTGTCCTGATAGTACTTAAAGGTTCTTTGAATCCCCATTTTTGTCGCACTTTTTGCTAAATTAATTTTTAGGATATTAAGGTACACATTCTTATCCATTATGCTGTCAATAAAAACTAATTCTCCAGTCCCAAATGTTGAAATGCACCCCCATACAAGTACATTTCCACCGCCATGCTTTATGGTCGGCTTCGTATTTTTGATATTGAATTCTTCACGTTTCTTTCGCCACACCATTCTTCGCCCATCTGAGCCAAAGATGTTAAATTTACTCTCATCGCTAAAGATGACGTCATTCCACCATGTATCATCTTTTGAAATAAACTGTTTAGCAAAATTTAATCTTTTCTTTCGGTTATTTTCATTTACATATGGCTTTTTCCGGGCAACTCGTCCATAATAATCACCTTCTTTTAATACCCTGCGTATTGTTTGAGGGTTTACTAACACTCCACTATTTTCAAAAAGTTCGGCTGCTAGGTTTGGTGCACTTATCGTAGAATTTTTCTTTATTTTCCTAATAATTTTCCTTTTCTCGCGCATGTCTAACCGCTTTGGCCGTCCTCTTTGTGGTATAGAACTCTATGCGATCTTCAGGTATAAATCTTTTAATAATGTCTCCCACGGTACTTTTGTTTATCCTAAGCATAGCAGCAATTTCTCTGTACGATTTTCCTTTTGAGTTGTCAAAAATCACAAGTTGGCGTATGACGTAAGAAGTATTCTTCCTGCGTCCCATTATTGTGAGGAAATTAAAATAAACGAGGACATCCTTCGATTAGAAAATTTGTTTCGCACGCTTCCGTTTCATTGGCTCTGGTTTCTCTCCCTCATAGCCCAACCAATCACCGCAATCGTTCCTCAATCCCGCACGCGCATGCGCCCTTACATACCAGGTCATTCGTGCCGCGAAATTTGAACATACTACTATAAGTGAATTCAATGAATACCAAAACACAACTGATCTTCTGAGGCTTGAGACTGTATACAGAGATTACGATGTTTGTAAACATAACTTACATTCGAATGAAGTATCATAATAGTTACGAAAGAAAAGATTAAATTTTACTAAACAGTTTATTTCAAAAGATGATACATGGTGGCATGACGTTATCTTTAGCGATGAAAGTAAATTTACAATACATATAATTAATGTTGTTATTTTTGTTAACTAGACCCGTTTTAATAATGTAATTTACAACTCGACATAATGTAAGTTACAGTGCGACAAAGTAAAAATTTTAGTGGCCGTGCGCGTCTAACGGTAAGCAAGGCGACCGCCGTCATTAAGTACCACTGTCGCCGCCGCGTGTTCTGCTGAACTATTTCGCTTCCCTATTTAAAACAAAACAGATTTTGTAAATTTCTTTGTCACTTTCCGGTGGAGAAAGGTCTGCCCTATCCCGTGCTATGGTTAGATTTTGTCCTAGATTTTTTGTTTTTGAAATATACAAATTGGAAAATATCAACAAAAAGTGGTGCGTTTTCGGTGTCCTTCTCACTTTGAACATTATGTAAACATATTTAGATATCTATAATATAATAACAATTTATATCATTTTGTTCTAAAGAGTCCAGAGAATTATTTCGTGTCAACAGAAACTAAATAGCTATTACTGTCAAAGCACAGCACAGCTCCAAAGTTGAAAATATGCGATTTTTTCAAAAAATTGGAAACAAACGGTTTGTAGATTCGTATTCAGCTCATAAAGATCTATCAGAAAAGCTTATTGAAAATTTCAAAAATTTTTACGTTTGAACAGTGTTATCAATTTTCTGAAGTGTCCGAATATTAAAGTAACGTAAAATCAGACATTGTTTTGTTTCAAACAGAAAATATAATAAGTGTTACGAACTACATACATAATTAATGTAGTTATTTTTGTAAACTAGACCCTTTGTAATAATATAATTTACAAGTCACTAACTTCTATCTTTATCACGAATAAAGTTACAGTGCGAGAAAGTGAAAGTATTAAAGTGTCCGAATATTAAAGTAACTCACTGTACATGGGACTTACAAATGTAACTCGTATAACACAAGTTTTGTTCTTTCATTTTGAAAAATGTGCAGTTTTCAGATTTGTCTCCGTTTTATAACTTATAATTAATAAACAAAATGAATCAATTTAAAACATAAAAAATCAAAGAAGTAAAAATTGTTTACAGAATTGGTCATGCAATTTGTTAATAAACCGTCGAGATAACTTAAATTAAAAAAAAACCGCTCTGCGTTAACTTGTTGCACAGAAAACCTGAATTTTTGATAAAACGGGCGAGATCAATTTCAGGCACCACGAGCTCGTCGCGCGGTGGTCTCTCCCCAATCCTCTGCCGCCGAGTGCCCGCCGTTTGCATTCTGGATCTTTGTGATCTTTATAAGAGAAGCCACTGAATGGATTATTCCAAAAATTAAGGAACAGATAATGTGGACCGTTTATTTTGAAAGTGGTGCAAGTCCATTTTCCAATTCCATTTCATTTTATTTTAGTTTACACTAAATTAAGCATAAATTACGTCATATCTCATTTTTTTTAAAAAAGGACTTACACCACTTTCAAAATAAACGGTCAATGACGTAATTTATGCTTAGTTTAGTGTAAACTAAAATAAAATGAAATGGAATTGGAAAATGGACTTGCACCTCTTTTCTCGGAGTTCGTCTAAATTTCAACTCTTAATGTTAACAATTGACGTTACAGTGATTTTTCAATGAAAAACAAATTATCACGACTCCTAATTAACTTAGAGTAACATATTTCGTTTTAAAATTTATAGCCAAGTTGCAGTTATGGAATGGTCTATGCGGCAATTCAACGGAATCAAAAATGACCCATTCTTTGGAGCTATTTTTCGGTGATTTAATTTTAAAGATTCATTTCATTTGAGTTTATATAATAGTACAACTCTCAAAGAGTAAAAAATACCCGTGCTGATTGCTGCCCGACTTGTCCGAGATGGAGAATTTAACTTTTCTGGAGACGCGTTTGGGATAAATTAATGGCTTTTTGTAAAAACGAGGAAATATTTACTTCAGAAATAAACAAAGTATCTTTATTCATTGCATAAATTCTCATCGAGTAAAGTTTTCCATTCAATGTTCTTATTGCGTCCTTTTTACGAAATATATGTGTACGCCTATAATACCCGTATCAATTATGTCAATTAAAGATAAATAAATATCATTTCCAACAAGAGATTTGTATAGTATTCTTCTATGTGGAATACCCGGAATATATATTGTGCCATTCTTACAATTTATTTCTCGGGAATACCATGTCAAGTATCTCGTATGTAATTCCATTGATTAAAAAAATAAGCATCATTGCAAGTACGAATAAAAAGGTTCATCCCTGCACACATTAGTACGTATTGTTTAATTCGCGGATTTCTTTCCCTCGCACCGTTCTTTTCCTACGTTCCGCGAGAATCGTAGGTCGTAGGTGTTCCATCGTTCTCCTAACGGGCGGAATTGTCATGTGGCAACAGCGTAACAAACAATCGATACGATCCACCACGTGGTGCGAGGTTACATTTATCGACTCCCTCTGCTTTATCGATGCACGTGGTAACGCAGGCCAAAGTGACTGACAAATACCATAAACGCCTGTAGCGGAGAATCCTTGAACTATACCACTGTTTATTTCTGGGCTGGACGCGTCGAATCGTAAATTCAAACTTCTGCGTTCCAGAAGTGATACAGTGACAAAAATTGGATTTCTACGATAGTGTGATAGTGGTGTGCAGGATGGTCTGGCTGCGTTTGACGAGAAAACCATTAAATCGTGTGATATCTAACAAAATGTGACTTGTGCAGCCATCTTGTGTGTTCATCGGCGTGTCATAATCGCACACTTTCTAAAATTCTAACTCTTTCAATTAGAATGTGTTTATTGGTGTTTATACGGACCAGACCACCCTGTAGGGAAGTCTACCCGTGAGTTCAATACCCGTGAAAAGTTCATTTGTGTAATTGTTCAGAGACAGAAGTTGGAATTTACGAAGTCGATTGTCTCTCTCGTACATCGCGTATACATACACGGTTCTCGTTGATGTGTGAGTGCACTCCAGGGCCGGCTCACGGAGTCTCCCGTCTTAACACTAAGGCTTTGTCGTCGTTCGTTACATGGAACTGTCTGCGGTCTGCCATCTGAAACGTTGACTGTTCTTTTTTACCCAGGGCATAATCCCACAATCCTTTTGCTTCCAGCATCCATCTTATTTCAATTTTCCATGTCCGGTAATTGCTTTCGGACAATTTGTTAATGTGAAACTCATTTCTTCATGCTCGGCACTCATCTTGTAGATCCCACGTTTCACACGTGGTCACTTATAGGTTATGTTGTACCTTTAAACGATTCTGGATAAATTCTGGTAGTATCTTGACGTATTCTGGGCGTATTCTGGGCCCATAACCATTGAAAGATGATTTCACAGAGCGAAGATACTTTATTTTATGACAGAACAAATTAACATACACTAAACGCCAAACAAGAACATAACTGTTTCGCTCGCGCATCTCGAATGAGCATGAGAGGTCTCTCGAACCCTTGGTTCCCCCACTTTCTCGCTTTCTGTAACAAGGACGATAGAATTTGTCATACACCAGGTGACATAATGAAGTATTTCTCAAGACATGAATACTTATGAATTGGCACTTCACAGTCACTCGATGTATGATGCTACACGAGGCATACTGATGCTCAATTGTTTAAGAGGTTGGTAACTAAGGTAACCGAGAGGAATATGCGCAAACAAGACCGAAATTCGTCATTTCGCAGTTATGGTCTCATTTGGTTTTTAGTGTACTTATTTACAACATTTGAACACGTCTTTCTTACACACTCACTCAGAACGGAATAGAGAATGAAACGCATGTTTCGGAAGGGACCTTACAACAATCTAATCGCTCACAGATGTCGCGAACGTCTTTCAATTTATATAATAAAAAAAAGTACGTACAACGCCTAAAACCTATGACCAAAAAATTTTCTACGGTTCCGTTGTGACGTGTCAGGATGACTACCCCGCACAAACAGTATGAATAACATAGGATGACTCCGAATCACTGACGAGTCATACACCACCCCCTTTACGGAAGACCAAGGGCCCAGGACTAGGCCCAGACTGTATATATTACCTTAGGACACTACACCAGTAGTCATTACGTTACCGAAACTCTCGGCACGCGCATCCTGTCAATTAGTTCTTGTAAAGTACAATTTGAGGATTGTACTCGTTTTCCGACCAATTAGTTGTATCCTAACAATTTATCTCGTGTTACTGTTTGGAAGTAAATATTAGAAAACGGACATCTCCACTTTATTATTTATTCAACCCAACTACGTAACACCGTTGTAGGATGCTTAACCGATGACACCAATTGTGTTCTTGGGAGTAACGTCAATATTTTAACATGTAGGGTGAACCACGAATCATGATCAGTAGAGATCGTTTTTTTCATGATTTTTCAAGGTCACCTTCAATTTTCTTTAAAAAATTCAATTTAAAAAAAAGTAACACATGTTATGTTATGATACTTACCAAATTCGTCTTGAAATCCTCTAACAGATAGGCGTAAAAAAATTATAGGTATATTTGCAAAAAATTGAAGGTGACTGAAAAGTCATGAAAAAAGAGTTGACAAAAAATTTGTTATAATCACGTTAAAGCTGTCTTGAAACCATGGTATACCTGATAAAAACATTTTCGATCGGACTGCTAATAACAGTAATCTATACTGATCACGATTCGTGGTTCACCCTGTATAAAGTTGTAGCATAGTTTTAATTATGTTTATTTAATTTCTTTAATTTATATATTGTTTTGCTAAATGTAAGAATACTTAAAAACGTATAATATACTCACTTAATAAAGTGAATACAAAAATGCAAAGTACTAGAGTGCGTTTTTTCCGTGAAATAACGTCGAAAAAATCGGTTATTGATTTTTAAAACTACGGCATACCCTACCAAAAAATCTCTAGAAAATATACTACAATAGTTATGACGATATGTTGTTACTGTAATTGTATAAATGCAATCGCTTAAAATCTTCCATAAGAAATTCGTATATTTCGTCATTTTTTAGTTTTTGTAATTTTTCACGCCTAGGATTTTCAACCAGAAAATCGGCACAAATTCTCTACTGCATGCCCCGGTAACTAACATTTATCAGATTTTTTTTATAGATTTTGTGCATGTCATTAAAGAGAAAATATAGGAAAATCCGGATAATCCGAATTGTCTCTGTTACTACCCTCCTGGTTGAGATAGAGCGTTGAAAATTGGTACACATCTTTTACTTGGTAAACTATCAAATGGCCCATCACAAATCCAACTCGTTCTAAGGCACTTTTGACCCCCTTATCGGGCTATACCCTTTATTTTGGTATGTATTTTGTATAACTATGCTTTCTAAAATTAGTAACTGTATCCTAAAAATTAATACGAATCGAAATGCAGATTCGTTAATACACGTATATTCAAATATAAGCGAAATAGTACACGTATATTTAAATATACGTAAAACAGTACAAGTATATTCAATATACGTGAAATAGTACACGTGTACTTAAATACACGTGAAATAGTACATGTTTGAAATTCGACTAATTGTAAGTCGTTCGCGCACCGTCGCGCGGCCGAGGTTTCCCGAGTTTTGTCGAAATCTCGCGAGATTTCGTCGCGCTCCTCGTAACCGAGAAATATTACGCGAATTCGGCGAAACCAATCCTGCCACACCTGTATCGCCCGATGACTCACCGCCAATCACCGAGCTGTGCAAAAAAGGACTCTCGAAGTGTCCTACACCAACAGCCAGCAGACTAGAACAGAATAGGAAGAATACTGGTACTATTCTCGCACGACAATTTTGCACGCACATCGCGTCGTTGTTGTACAGTTTCTTTGTTGCAACCAAGCAACAAATTCTTATCTCATGCGCATCGCGTAACATTTTCGTATTATTTACTGTATATCGTCCAATAAACGTTCTAAGTGTTCGGTCTATCATTGTAATTTCTCGTGTGTTTTCTTGGACTCGAGCAAGAGTCCTTCAACTTCCACGCTCAGCGCTGAGCGATCCCAGTGATTTCATATCGAAATTTGCGGCAAGCAGCCCGTTTCGAAACAGTACACGTGAAATAGTACACGTGTACCCGTGTACTTAACACGACACATCCTGATGTACGTGTACGTGAAATACACGTGTGCTTTTAATACACATTCAGAATCACGACCTCTCGTATAAACATTGCTGGCAAATGTCAAGTTCGGTTAGCAACTTTCGCCCTTAACGTGTAATCTGCGGGACAAAAAGGAATTAAATTGCCACCAATGCTCATACAGTTATCCAAGAAATTATAGTTCAAACAAAACTTTCAAATAATACATAATTTAGAACGGTACTACATATTACATATATTACTATGTAACGAAGAACTTTTCACATATCTGAAAGTAGAAAACTCCTCAAGAACTTAGTCTTCAATTCATATAATTTCTTTTTTTCACAGTTATTCTCATACGCATACAAATTAAAACAGCATACCAAAAAAGAAAGAATGAAATGGCAAATGAAACTCAGCCGAATAGATAGGGCTTTCATTCACTAATATTTTCGGTTAGCCAGTGTAACTAATAATATACAGAGTGTTAATAGAAATGTGAGACATTTTTACAGCGTGGATTCTACCTGCGCAAACTAAGACGAAAATCAGGAATTACGAATTTACGCTCGAGACTTTGTTTTTGACTTAGACATCAATTGTAAAAATTATGGGCGAAATACAAAAAAAGTACTTGAGAGGCGCGTTGTTTAACTGTTTCGCGAGTTGGTTTCGTTCATTTCATTTTTTCTCATTCATTAGTTTCACTAGGTCATTGATCAAGCCTGTCTGTCAGTTGAGCATCGTCTGTCTGAGTAGTATACATATGTACCTAACCTACGTGTCAAACGTATTTCACGTATATTTTGTACATATTTTCAATAATTCATAACTCGGAAACGAAGCTTTGCACACAATTTCATCATTTTTTATTTTCGTGTTACTTTGACATGAAGAATCCACCATGTGAAAGTGTCCCACATTTTTATTAATACCCTGTTGAGTGATATAGACAAGTGGGAGTCCATTATTGGTTATTTCGTCAGCCATTTAACACTTCTTGGTCCTGTTGTCAGTTTTGGTAGACCAAACTATACAATCCTTAACTTCGTGTCTTTTTCAAATAAATAAAACTTTGTAATCGTTAATTAATAACTTCATGACTATTTGATTACAGAACGTGTTACTGAAAGTTTGGATCCTATTCGTTTCTTTAACTGATTCGAGGATATGTTCTTCATTTTCTGAACTAATAGCGGAGCATCCTTTACGAACAGTGTTCCTTCCTTACCACAACTGGTTTTTTGAGAAATATCTATAAACATATAATAACTTTCAGTTGTGTGTAAAAGAAGTAAAAAGATGAAACATATTAAAAATTGTCTGTTTACCAGATGGAATTTTTTTGCCGATGATCGTTTTATTTTTGGGAAGGCTGTCTTCCATTTTGATCGATTTATCGATATCTACAAAAACTTCATTTGTTTTATTTGTCTTGCTGTGGTGACGAGATCTGTTCACTTTTCTCTCTTCAAAAGATACGCCACAGTTTTTGAAAGCGGTGTTCGTACACTTGCTACAGTGCCACACGATTCTGGGATCGTAAACGTCGATGTCAACAACGGGAGGTTGGTGACACAAAGGATGATAGACTTCCTGACAATCTTGACACTCCAATAGAATCAAGGGTCCCAGCTTTGCGCCGTTACAGATCTTTCGCATCAGATATGAAATTAATATTACAAATAACAATCGAATTTAATAAATTCATAGTTGAAAATATTGATAGAAAAAGTTCACAGTATTCCCTCCCTGTTTAATTTCCGTTCATACACAAAATCATCGTTACCTTCTCCCCTGTTATTGGTAAGATTGATGCAAGAGCCAACCAGCTTCACGATGTAAGCATCTCTCTTTGAAAGTCGTATAAGTCCAATTTGTAAAACACGAGTCGAAACTACTTTTAGTGACAGATTAACGCGTCTTTTTATGTTGAAATATTATCTATTTGTGTTAATAAATTAGGCGATAAGACTCAAGCTAATAAGCGGAATTACATAGATGTTAAAGTACAAAATGTTAAAAGTTCAAATACAAAATATTGGACTTATATCACATTTACAAACATGATGGAGAGAAAATACTGTATTAACTTTCATTCATACATAACTACTAGGCTGCGGAGTTTTATGTATTTATAATATCTATTAACATACAAAATATATGTCACTAAATAAATGAAACACTTAATTCTGGATCAAATTATTCTCAACATATTCTGAACTGTATTTATGCAATTATAGGTTTTTGTGAATTAATGAAGAGGAACTAGACTTAAGCAGAAATTATTTTCCTCTATTAGAGGTTTTGTCAAAATACTATTAAAATACAGCTAAAAATTGTAAATTTTAATTTAATCTTTTCCTATACTAAATTTTACATAGTCGTATGAGCTATAAATGCATAAAATCCGCATTCGAGTAATATGTTTGTTACATTTGTATTGATGACTTTTAAATGACGAAAAAAAGTGGGTTTGAGACAAATTTTTTTCTATCATTTTGCTTGCAGCTTCGAACAATTTATTTTACCACCAATAGCTTTTTCATACATTCATAAACAGCAGAGTTATTTAGATGAACCTGTTTGTCGTGTCCATTCTGTATTTTGTTGAATTCCTTTTGAATCCATTACTATATCGCGATGTGGTCAAAAATTGCAGATACATTAAAAGACGAACAAAAATAATCTTCAAATATATGAAATCATGCTCAACTACCGTGGATAAGAAAAGTATTGGCACATACCCACTGTTTTGAAATAATCTTATAGATGCTTAGATTATATAACAAAGATTTATATTACTTCACGCATTTTTAACCCGCTCACTTGATCTTTTTGGCATCCTGTTCAAAAATTTTTTTCATAAAATCAAGAATGTTCAAAATTGTTGTTTTTACATAAACAGTGAGCTTGCTCACGATAAATAACGAACTAGTAGTCACAGTAACATCGCTTTTCTAATGTTTGGGTGTCATTTAAAGAAGTTTGGTTCGGCCGATCGTCAAAAAATGTTCTAAATATTGTCACTATGGTGATAAAGTAGATGTTCACTGCAGTGGACAAATACAGTTACACAAAAGCAGTACATTTTTTATGATTTCATGTTTCGTATTTTACATATTTGTTATGTGAAATTCGAGTGTGCAAATACTGTTTGTACACAATGCAGTTATTTTGTTAATTATACTAATGGTCACAACGCTTACAACAGTTTCTTCAACAATTTTTGTGCATCACTGAAAACAAGTTAGTCGGAACACCCCATACAATAAACCCGGGCATATTAATTTAAATAAGTATACATATAGAAATTCTCGCATAAAGACCTTGCATAAAAGCCCGTCTCCTGATCCTTCATCCGGAATAGATATTGTCGGAATATCTCCTTTTTCGCTGTAATCTTCGACTTCTGTACTGAATGATCTTAGTTGTTCCCAATTATTTTCCGTTGCAACGTCGAATGTATTTACAGATTTCCAACTAGGTTCAACTGTGTTGTCGAATGTATTTATTGGTTTCCAATTAGTCTCCATCGTATTAGTCACAAAAAGTGGTACATTCATCGTTTTTGTCGAAATATTTTCATTTTTCCGTATCTTCTCAACCTCTTTTTCCGATTTGTCGTTTGAAAACGATGTTCCACGAGTTCCTGCGTTTTGAACAAATTTCTGTGGCATCCTTGCCATTAAAGTCTTGTCAAAACCGTATTTCCTCTCGATAATTGCGTCTAGCATTTTACGGAGCTTCTCTGCGCTGTCGTCATCCGTAGAATGAAGTAACGCCAGAGCATTGAAGAAATCGTTATCGATATCAAATGCATCTGCCGTGTCTTCGTACATTCTCTAAAAACTGGAATCAATTTTACTATTGAATTATTCTACATTGTTTTTAATGAAAGTCTATCTTGATGCATTAGTATGCATTCTCGGTCAATGAGCTTTGAAACTCCAGATTTGCTCAAGAACAATTTGAAGTTTTATAGACGATACATTTCTTGCGCCATTTTTAGTATTTTATAACAATACAAGTATTGTATACTAAGCTGTAATATGTCCTAGATAATATTTACTTAAAACCCTCAATAATTTGGTAATGCCTCATTAGGTATATTTCAAATTCGGTAACTATCCTAAAATTTATGGACAAGAGTTTATAACTGTAGCATTCACATTTACATAAATTCTTTTAAAATAAAATTCTGTAAGCAATATTAGTAAGCTACAGGACATTCGAGGAAGTAAGTTCGGGGACTGATAAGCTTGTAATGCAATATTAAATTCACTGGAAAGTATTTAGTGAATATACATTAATAGATCAAATCACCTAGAAGACATAGTAATTTGATAAAGAAAATTAAATTTGATGATAAGAAAATATGAAGAGTGTATAAAAATAGATTATCATTCGAAACAGGAGTTTTCATAAAAATGGTAATAATAAATTAAGCAGACTATGAGAGTTTAATAATGTATATGTAGAACCTTTAATAATATTTACTGAAATATTTATTTCGTTTCATATCAGCAGTTATAGAAATGATGATACAAATTTATATTTTTGTAAACTACAACAGAACTGGTAAATTAGGAGATACGACCATTATTACCATTTTATGAAGATATTCTAATAGCAAACTATTAAATAACTGTGTAAATTCTGAAATAATAGTGTATATAGTAACATATATCATCGAAACATAAAATTATTGTTCGTTGTGATATGATTGTTTGAATAATTTCAATTCCGTTTTCGTCAATATCGTAATAATAAAAGTTATTGATTACTCAATGGTAACACAAATTCTCGTTAAATACTCTTATTTGTTTTAAAAAAAAAGTATTTAATTATAAATATTATTTTACTTTAGTGGAAATGTCGTTCTAATGAAAGTTTTATTTAATCTGTACTTCATCCTTTGTTAGTGTGTTGGAAAATTTTAACATTCACAAATTTTGAAATCACATATAAGTTTTACTTATTTTACTTAATTAAATGTGTATATATATGTTAAAGAAAATCACAAACAAAATCGAAACGGAAAAATATTTTAGAGGCAATGGGACTGAACAATATTTTTGAATAGTTAAATCTAAATTATGGATTTTACAGTTGTATCGTACATAAATGTGCCAAACAAGATAATATAAATATTTAAATAAATTTTTATAAATTTCTTAGTTGATTTGAAGTTAATAAATTTGTTAATACAAAAAATATGTTCCTTAAATTTCGCTTCTTGAGAATTAGTTTAAAAAATATGAATTTGCATAAACTTTTGCAATGCAGTTACATAATTCAATGTGATTCCACACACACGACATGCGCGTGCATACACGCATACACACAGCAAACAAAGGAAGGGTCAACTTCTTCAAATTTCTTAAACATTACTGTCGTTGTAAGTAATAGATTAAACAAGACGACATAAATGAGAATATGAAACTTACAAGAAAATGTTCTGTATTCCTATAATATATGTATTATTTAGTTGTCTTCAGTTTCCTCCTCTCTAAATTTTTGGTGAGACGAGAGAAAGTCCTGACCGTAGGTAGCTCTTAGTCTCGAAGCGACATTAACGTGTACAGAAATGGCGACTATTCGTGGCATTCGATCATGTCAAATATACTGACATTAACTATTGAAACTCTGGATGAATGTACATTGTGAAATATGCTAAAGAAAAATAATTGGTATTTATCATCTCGAACATCGACCTATCCAGGAATTGTATATCGATAAATCTGAATCGATGCATTATTGCTCTCTGTTCTAGTAATAGTGCTACTCGCCGCAGTGCTGCCATTGCAATGTGGAAACGGCTGATGTTTTATGAGCTGCCTATGGATTTTAAACAATCTCAACAGACGTGCATAGGTATGCAAAATGCTTTACAGGAATAACTGCAATCATAATTAATGAAATTTCTGTTTCGTATAGTACCTAATAAAAAGGAAACAGGAATATTCTTATTCAATAAATAATAACTGTAATTAATAAATAATAATGTGGGCAATAATTTTGGTTTAATTCTTGCTCCTTTACGACAGTAAATGCAATTCAGCCAAGTTTGCTTGGACGGAATGGTCTTATAATGTTATTTCTGTTGTCACAATTCTAGCTATTAACTTCGTGCCATTTGGATTAAAAATGATAAAACATAATCTTACAGGCGTAATTGTGCAAGTGGAATTTGTAATAAAGGAGCGCAAAAACTGTATATATTTTGTTCATTCGTTTGAGACTATGTCTGTTGCGTAATGCTCGGTTTATAATTGCTGATTTTAGGAATTTAGTGGACTGTATGTGTGTTGCATTTGCATGGAACGAGCCAGGATGGAAACGGATGTCTGGTGACAGCTGCGTGGCAAGTAAATGTACACATGTTGGCTTTATGATTACTTTATTGCGTCAATATTAGTTGAAACAATGAGAGAGCTAGGATTCAACGTATGCAATGAACCAATGAGTGATCAGCTCATTAATTATGAATTGAAGAATGAATGTGCAAGCTATGGATTGTGAATATAACAGTGAGTGATCAACATTACTTGATATTTATCAAATCAATGCCTGAGCAAAATACTTCATATGAATAGAATCAATGGATGAGCAAGCTTGAGAATGTGAACACAATAAGAATGAGTAGAATTACACTGTGTAAATCGTGTGATTTAGGCCATGTGAATCTGGTTGATCAAGTCAAATGTAGAGTACCTTTCTTATTAATTTAATGGCCACACTATGAGTGGTTCTATTGCAATAGATTCTACGTGTAAGTGAGACTTGAGTGTTTACCGTGCGGATGAGTAACCACTGCGTTGATATGCGGAGCGAGGTGGTCGTAAATCACCTCGTGGTCGCAGGTGGTTTTGATAATGGCCGATCAGCTGGTGAGTGTTCAGCGTGAGCTGTTCTGTTATTGAATTGGGCTATGGTGTGGTATAGAGTTGTTCGTAGTGATTAGGCGTTCCGTCACAGTGTTCACGATTTACAAGGTAATTGTAGAGTTGTACACAAAGAGTCACACAAAATAAAAACTGTCGGGGCGTACTCGATGCGGTTGAAACAACGATCTTAACGAGAGTGTGAAAGTGAGAAGTCGTTTCCGCCCGCTTGTAAGGAAGACGGATGTGACGTATCACTGACACGCACGCCACGGGCCGCGATTGGCTCGTGGTGAGCGACGCGCACGCCACGCGCAGCTATCGGCGCGTGGTGTGTGTGACTCTGCGGTGATGATGCCAACCATTACCGATGCATCGTTCATGGCTGATCGGCTGTTGCATGGTCGGTTCGTTGGTGATCATTGGGAGGTGCTGCCCCCGTCAATTGATTTGTCTCAATATTGAACATTCCGCCCGCCATCAGCAACTGTATTGCTGATCCCTGTTGATCAGCTCTTCGGTAACAGGTACTGGTAGAATGGCGAGCTTCGTGATTGGTCTTACGAGTGTGGTTGTTGCAGTTCTGAGTGATACCACACGCGTGAGCTGGTCTTTTCCTGGATGGAGTTGAGTGACTCTTGCAAGAGGCCACTTGCTTGGTGGGAGCCTCTCGTCTGTGATCAGGACTAATGAGCCAATCTTAATTTCATGTGATGGGTGATGCCACTTTGACGTCGATAAATGACGTTGTAGATACTGAGCTGACCATCTCGACCAAAAGTACTGGAGCCTCTGTTGAATGAATTGCCATCGTGATAATCTTGTTTGAGCGGTGTATGTCAATGATGGCTCTAGTACTGTTGTGATCGGTTCTACGATCAAAAAGTATGCTGGTGTTAGAGCTGCTACGTCGTCAGGGTCATCTGAGAGCGGTACCAACGGTCTTGAGTTGAGAACTGCTTCGATTGGTATGAGCAGGGTGATTAGTTCTTCGTAAGTGAGCGCAGCTTCTCCTACTGTTCGGTTCAAATGATATTTCACTGATTTGACCGGTGCTTCCCACTTCCCTTCCATGTGTGGGGCTGCTGGTGGGTTGAATTTACATGTGGTCCCATCATTGGTCAATGAGCAGCACAAGGCATTTAATTCTTGAGTGCCTTGAGTGAACAGTTTCTTAAGTGTGGCATCTGCTCCAATGAAATTCGTGCCGCAATCACTGTAGAGAGTGTTGCAGATGCCTCTGCGTCCAGTGAACCTTCTGAATGCAGCGAGAAATGAGTCAGTGGTATAGTCACTTAACGCTTCCAGATGCACTGCGGAAGTGACAAAGCACACGAATATGCACAACCACCCCTTCTGTTTTTTGGCGCCTCTTCCCTTCCAGGTCTTAATGGTCAATGGACCATCGTAATCCACGCCAGAGGTGAAGTATGGTCGGGATGGTGTGACTCGCGTGGGTGGTAATTGACTCATTAACTGTTGTGCTCGTACGTCACGTTGCCGAGCACATTTGATGCAGCGGAGTATGTACGATCGGACTGGAGTTCTACCACCAATGATCCAGTAGGATCGCCTTATGTGGTTCGTTGTTGATTGAGTGCCACCATGTTATGTTTTCTGATGTGCATCTGCTATGATGAGTGAGGTGAATTTTGACTGCCGAGGCAGTATTGCTGGATGAATTGTCTCAAGTTCCAATTGTGAGCGTTCCAACCACCCTCCAACACGAATGATGCCCTGAGTGTCTATGTAGGCAGTCAATCGATTGAAAGGATGAGCTGGTGGTAGTTGATTTGACCCCATGAGCTTGAGTTCACTGGAAAAATACGCTGCTTGAGTTGCTTTGATCCAAAACACTCGTGAATGATCTGTTTCGTGTGGCGTGATCGGACTTGCGAGTGTTGATTGTGGCATTCTCTTAATGAGTTGAACTACTCGAAAGCAAATTGCGATTACTCTGAGCAGTCTGATGAGTGATGAAAATCTGTATATCATCTCCCAAAGATATTCAGGGTGAGTTGTTGCCACAATGAATGATTGTCCATGGCGCTCTTCTAGATGAGTCTGTGATTCGTGATATATTGGCTGAGTTGGCCAAGAGCTCTGGGTCCCAATGAGCCACTGTGGTCCTGTCCACCACAGTTGATGCTTCTGGAGCTGGGAGATGCTAAGCCCTCTTGAAGCGCAATCGGCTGGATTTCCCTTTCCAGGAACAAATCTCCATACGCTGCTTGAAGATAGATCTTGAATGGTTGACACTCTGTTCCTGACAAAGTCTTTCCAGCGTGAAGGGTGTGATTTGATCCAGGTGAGCGTTACTGATGAATCTGTCCACAAAAAGGTCTGTGCTTCATTGAGTTCTAACGTATGCTGTACGTATCTCATGAGCTTAGTTACGAGCAGAGCTGCAGTGAGTTCGAGCCTAGGTATAGACATTCTCTTGAGTGGTGCTACTTTTGATTTTGCACAGATGAACGTGGTCTTTTGTTGATCACCTGGATTCATTACCTTGATATAGATAGCAGCAGCCATTCCTAGTTGTGATGCAAATGAGAACCCATGTAGTTCCGCTGTCGTACAGCTGGCGCCGCCACTTTTCACGAGCGAGCCGCCGGCACTGGCGCTTCATCGCCTCGACCGCGTCGTCCGGCGGGTCGACCCCGTTCCGGCGGAGGCTCTGCAAACACCGATACAGATCGGCGTCAGCCTCCGCCTGGAAATCAAAGGGCACGACCACTGCCAGGACGGCCGCCGCCTTGTGGGAGATGGTGCGGTACCCCCTCGCGATCTTGATGGCCATGCAGCGCTGAATGCGCCGCAGTAGCTGCCGGCCCCGCCGGCGGGCCATCAGGTCGCGGGCCCACAAGGGTGACCCGTATAGGGCCATCGCCCGCACCACCCCCATGTAGAGGCGGCGTACCCTCTCCTCCGGCCTCCCGAGATTGGGCATCAGACGACCCAACAGGGTCGCCACGCCCTGAATCCGATGGGCCAGGCGGCCGAAGTGTCCCTCGAAGCGCCAACGGCTGTCCAGGTCGAGGCCGAGGTACTTCATACGTCCCTCGACCCGGACACAGGCGTCTCCTACTCGGACCCAGGCCTGG
>NW_015373956.1:470612-474878 GCF_001272555.1 Dufourea novaeangliae | reverse complement strand
CCCGCCCCGAAATCATGCAGCCGTCAAACAGCCGCATGAGTCGAGGCCCGAGGACGCGTGAGGCCAATCCCAGCGCCCGCCCAGGGATGCCGTCAGGCCCCGGAGCCTTATTGGCCCCGAGGCGCTTGACAGCTGCCGCGAGCTCGTCGGTAGACCCCGTAGAGCTCGCGCTCCCCCGCCAAGTCGCGGTTCCGCTACTGGCGGGCCCTGGTGAAGCGGCGCCGCGCCGCGCGACACACGTCACGCAGCGCAGCGATCTCGTCGCTCCACCAATACGAGGCCCGCCTAGGGGGCTTCCTGACCCGGGGCATTTCCTCCCGGAGCCATTCGGCCGCCCTATCGACGTCCGCGACCGGTCCGGCCGGAACCCCCGGCCAGGACACAGCGAGGGCCGCTGCCATCAACGCGTCCTCCTCCGGGCGCTTGAGCACCCATCTAGGCGCCGGCCGGCCAGCGCCGGGGCCGCGAGAGGGGTGGTGTCGAGGGGCGGCGGAAATATCAAAAATGATGTGGAGGTGGTCGCTAAGTGTCACCACCTCCTCCACCACCCTCCACCCCGACACGAGACGCGCGGCGGCGGGCGTAGCCCATGAGAGGTCGACAATCGACTCTCCCTGCCACCGCACGCACGTGCTCGCAGACCCTCGGTTGAACAGCCGGAGGTCCGCGCTCGCCGCCCATTCCTCCACGGCATCACCCCTCGCGTCGGTCCTGGGGCTTCCCCAGAGGGTAGACTTCGCATTGAAGTCCCCCAGGACCTATGTTGGACGAGTCGGATCACGGGACACAATGTCCCGGATCCCGTCCAACAGCATCTCAAATGCCGCGAGGGGCATGCTCGGAGGGGCATAAACCCCCACCACCGCGAGGCGCCCACACAGCGCCGCGACGAAGCCGCACCAGACCGGGCACTTAGGGGCCGCCGCGCAGTCCCGGACCATACGGTCTGCATCACGCGGACACTTTTGGCGGACGTGCCCTTCTTCCAGGCAGCGGTAGCACCTGAGCGGCCGGGCCGGGAACGCCTCCACCCTGGCCAACGACCAACCGACCAGGATGCGGCCGGCCGTCGTCAGCCGTCTCGCGGCCGCGAGGGGGCAGCGCACCCACGCGGTGCCAAGGCCCGACGCGTTTCGGCGGATCTCGCCGCAGCGGACCTCGGCAGCCGCCGACGCGGGCGACCGCTGCCGCCACGGCCTCCGCGGTCACCGACTCGTCGAGGCCGGCCAACCGCATTTCCGCGGTCTTCGCCGGCCTCGAGACGCGGACGTCGGTGCCACGGAAAACCTCGGCAAGGCGGGCCGCGAGGGCTAACGCTCTCCGGCCTGGGGACCTCCAAAATGGAGGACCCCGTCTGGCCCTTACGGTAGCGGAGGTCGGTATTCCCGACCTCCGCTAGTTTGACCCCGGCCACAGCACGCCGCGTGAATTCCGCATACGGCGTTTGGCTGCCCGGGGCCACCGTAAGGGCGACCGCCGCTCGCGTCGGCACGCGCGGGGGGCGACGGCCCCCAAGCATCATTTACCAAGGTCATCTCGTTCAACCGATCGTCAGTAACAGGCTCAAATTGTTGAAAGATTCCATCTTGTGTATTTGGGACACGTCTCATGTGACCCATTTCTTCATACTCCTTCATGAATGAGTTGTACAATAGTCTGTGTGAGTCGTCAGTATTGAGTCTTTTCATGAGTCGTCGTAGACATCGTCGTGCTGTGAGCTCCGAATCTCCTAAGATATTCGGTGAAGACTTGAGTGGAATTCGTACTGTGTATCTGCCACATTCGTCTCGTGAATGTGTTGATTTACAATAATCTTCGCATGCCTGCTCTTCTGGGGTCAGTTGTGGCTCAGTAGATGCATGTACTTCTTCCTGAACCCAAAACTTGGTGAGTAAATCTTGTTGCTCTTGGAGCGCTGATTCACTGGTGATATGATGAGTGTAGTGCAATGATGAGTGATTTTTTATGATTGGACCAAGAACTACCCAACCAAAAATTGTAAGTTGAGCCATAGGTGATGAGCTATCATGCCGTATCATGTCTGGTCTGATGATCTGTGCATAAGAATCTGCCCCGATGATGACGTCAATGGGCCTTGGAGTTAGAAAATTTGGATCGGCCAGCTGCAATGATGATAGATGTGGCTACTCTTGGTGTCCCACGTGGAATGACGGCAGTGTATTCGTCAACTTGTTGAGAATGTGAGCATTGATAATAGCGGATTGTGAGTGTTCGGGAACGAGGCTCTTACCGAATTCGGCAGCCTTCAATACGCGCGATAACTATTCGAACGCCTCAACGCTATTAGCGTAATCATCGCGATTACCGCGTGCGCGTGGCTCGCCATTCGGTCAGGCGCGCAATTCCCCTTCCTCGGCGGGGCGGCCGGCGCGGCCGTGGGCCGGGGAGGAGAAAAAGGGGGAGGCGCGGGGGCATGAAGGCCGGAATGGTCGGGGGTCCGGGAGGGGGTACCGTTGGAGCTGCAGGGCAGCGGCCGGCGGCCCCTCCCTCCTCCTCCTCTGCCCCCCGCGCGGTGCAGCGGCAGCGGTTGCAAGAGCCCGCGAGCGCTCTGCGGCCCGTAGACGCCCCGGCCACCTGGTCGGAGGTCGTCAGCCGCAAGGAGCGCCGCAGGCGGGCCAAGGCCGCTGCGTCCCCGCCTCCGGCTCCTCCGGCGGCGCCGGTGCGAGAGAGGGCGTCTGGGCGTCCGCCGCGTACCCCAAGAGGGCCGCGGTGGCGCTCACGGTCGCCCCGGGCAGCTCGACCTCGTGTGCGGAGGTCCTGCAGAAGGCGAAGTCCGGCGTCCGTCTGGCGGACGTCGGTATCGCGGACCTCCGCTACCGCAAGGGCCAGACCGGGGCCTCGATAATGGAGGTCCCGGGGCCAGAGAGTGCTGCCCGGGCAAACGCCCTTGCGCGGCGCCTGGAGGACGTATTCAGCGGGACCGACGTGCGCGTCAGCAGGCCCGTCAAGACCGCCGAGGTGCGGTTGACGGGCCTCGACGAGTTAGACGCAATCGATCCGGCCTCGGCGGGGTGTGGGTGAGGGCCCCCCTGGCCGCGACAAGAAGGCTGACGACGGCCGGACGAGTTCTGGTCGGCTGGTCGTCGGCCCGGGTGGAGGTTTTGGCGGCCCGGCCACTGCGGTGCTGCCGCTGTCTGGAGGAGGGGCACGTCCGCCAAAAGTGTCCGGGCGACGCGGACAGGGGCGGACGGTACTACTCCTGCGGAGGCACCGGTCATGTGGCCCGGGATTGCGCCGAGGCCCCCAGGTGCCCGGTCTGCGCCGACCTAGGTCGGCCGGCCGGGCATCGTCTGGGCGGCAAGGGCTGCGCGCCTCCACCGTCGCGGCGGCGCAAGCGGCGCGGGACTGCAGCGGTGCCGAGCGCGGCTGCGGCCTCGCAGCCGCGGGGAGATCGACCGGTGCAGGCGCCGGTCGATGAGGAGGGACGATCCGGCCGGAGGAGGCCATGGACACGGCCTAGTGTTCATGCCCCCGACTCGGGTCCTCCAGGCCAACCTCAACCACTCGGCCCGGGCTCAGGACTTGTTCCTACATAGCCTGGCCGAGCTTGGTGTGGGGTTGGCGATCGCCGCGGAGCCGTACCGCGTCCCGGACCGCCCGGACTGGGTGGGGGACGCGCACGGCTCCGTGGCAGTGGTGAGCCACGGAGACGTGCCCCACAGCGCCATTGCGCGGGGGCGCGGCTTCGTCGCGGCCCGCTATGGGCGCCTGGCGGTGGTCGGGGTTTACGCTCCACCGAGCATGCCTCTCGCGTCGTTCGAGACGCTGCTGGACCGGATACGGGACGTCGTGTCCCGTGGTCCAGCGCGTCCGACGTTGGTCCTGGGTGACTTCAATGCGATGTCACCCTGTGGGGAAGCCCCGGGACCGACGCGCGGGGGGATGTCGTGCGGGAGTGGGCGGCAGGATTGGACCTCCGGTTGCCCAACCGGGGGTCCGCGAGCACGTGCGTGCGGTGGCAGGGCGAGTCCATTGTGGACTTGTCGTGGGCAACGCCCGCCGCCGCGCGTCTCGTGACGGGGTGGAGGGTGGCGGAGGAGGTGGAATCGCTGAGCGACCACCTCGACATCCTGATGGATGTATCCGCCGCCCAGCACTGCCCCCCTGCCGCCAGCCGACCGCCGCGCAGGTGGGCGCTCGGGCGACTGGAGGAGGACGCCCTGATGGCCGCCTCCCTCGCCGCGTCCTGGCCGGATATTCCGGCCGGGCCGGTCGCGGATGTCGATCGGGAGGCCGAATGGCTCC
>NW_015373956.1:467692-469597 GCF_001272555.1 Dufourea novaeangliae | reverse complement strand
TGGAGGAGGACGCCCTGATGGCCGCCTCCCTCGCCGCGTCCTGGCCGGATATTCCGGCCGGGCCGGTCGCGGATGTCGATCGGGAGGCCGAATGGCTCCGGGGCGCGATGACGGCGGCGTGTGACGCTGCCATGCCCCGGGCCAGGAGGGCCCCGAGGCGGGCCTCTTACTGGTGGAGCGACGCCATCGCCGAGCTTCATTGCACGTGCAACGCGGCGCGGCGTCGCTTCGCCCGGGCCCGCCGTAGACGGCACCGTGACCCGGCGGTGGAAGCCCTGCTGTACGAGGGCTACCGCCGGGCGAGGGTTGAGTTGCAGGCGGCCATCGGGAGGGCCAAGGCGGGAGCTTGGGACGTGCTTCTCGGGACTCTCGATGGTGACCCATGGGGGCGCCCTTACCGCATCGTCTTAGGACGATTGCGGCCGGCTGCCCCCCCGGTCACCGAGACTCTGGACCCCCCCGTGCTCGAGCAGGTGGTCGGCACCCTCTTTCCGGACGATCCGGGGGAGGGTCGCCGACCGCTCGAGCCGACGGATCCCGTGGAGTGGTCCGCCGAATGGGGGGTCAGCGAGGAGGAGCTCGCCGTGGCCGTCGCGCGCCTCGGAGGCCGTAAGGCTCTGGGGCCGGACGGCATTCCCGGTAGGGCTCTGCGCCTGGCCCTGCGCGTCCTCGGGCCCCGGCTCGGGCGGCTGCTGGACGGCTGCCTGATGTCGGGACGGGTCTCGCTCCTGTGGAAGCGAGCGAGGCTGACCCTGGTCCCGAAAAAGGGAAAGCCCGCGGGTGACCCTTCGGCTTATCGGCCGATATGCCTCCTCGACGAGGCGAGCAAGCTGTTCGAGCGTGTGCTCGCTGCCCGTCTCTCGAGGTGGCTGTCCGTCGGTGGTTGCGGGCTGGCAGACTACCAGTACGGTTTCCGCGAGGGCCGGTCGACGCTAGACGCCGTCGACCATGTCCGTGCCCTCGCGGATCTGTCGGTCTCCCGGGGGGGGGGGGGGCGTTGGCTGTGTCATTGGACATAGCCAACGCGTTCAACACCCTCCGCTGGGACGCGATACGCGGGGCGCTCCGAGACCATGGAGTGTCCCCGTATCTGCGGGCCGTCCTACGGGACTACCTGACGGGCCGGTCGATAGAGTACCCCTGTCGAGGGGGTGCTCTCGTGAGCCGGAGGGTCTGCCGAGGAGTTCCCCAGGGTTCCGTGTTGGGCCCACTGCTGTGGAGCCTGAGGTTCGACTCGGCGCTGCGGGGGCCCCTCCCCCCGGTGTGCGTATCGTGTGCTACGCCGACGACACGCTCGTCATCGGGCTGGGGAGGGACGTAACCAGGTTCAGCCGTCTGGTCGAGGTGGCGGTGGCTCCGTTGGCCAGAGGGATGCAGGGATTGGGGCTGCGTGTATCGCCGCCCAAGACGGAGGTGGTCCTATTTCACGGACTGCCTCTATCGCGGCGAGCGCCCCAGCCCTGGATTCGGGTCGGTGATACGGCCGTCCGGGTCGGGGAGAGGTTGAAGTACCTCGGCCTTGACCTGGACGGCCGATGGAGGTGGGAGGGCCACTTCGGCCGCCTCGTCCCCCGGATCGAGGGCGTGACGACCCTACTGGGTCATCTTTTGCCCAACCTTGGGGGTCCGGGGGAGGGGGTCCGCCGCCTTTACACGGGTGTGGTGCGGGCGATGGCGCTCTACGGGTCTCCCGTACGGGCGCCCAACCTGGCGACCTGCCGGCGCAGCCGGCAATTGCTGCGCAGCATTCAGCGCCGCATTTCGCATTTCGCAGTCCTGGCGCGGGTCGTGCCGTTCGAACTCCAGGCGGTGGTCGACGCCGAGGTCTATCGGCGTCGGCAGGCGCACCGCCGGGAGGGCATCGACCCCCCGCCCGAGGCGGTCGGGGAGTGGAGGCGAGCCATG
>NW_015373956.1:454732-467180 GCF_001272555.1 Dufourea novaeangliae | reverse complement strand
CCCCCCCCCAAAAAAAAAAAAAAAAAAAAAAAAAAAAAAAAAAAAATGCTTGAGCATTGCCAACCGGGACAGTTGAGTTGAGATCTTCAACTCATTTGGCGCAGATTGCGCTAACTCTGGAGATTTTGGGCGAGACGCACCACCCTGATTTGCGCCTGTTGTCACAGTGAGCTGATCCATAGATCCAGTGAGCTGTTCAATTTGTGAAGGTAGTGAGGTGATCTTCTCTTCCTGGCTGCCAGCGAGTTTGTCAGTATTCTCGTTCTTAGTAGCAGACATTGCGTTGGCTTGATTTGACACTTCAACGGTTGAATCAGATGAGTGGAACTAGTTCAATGGTCCCTTGAGTGTTCTTGATGAGTTGATCGTGATGTTTTGTTTGTGTGGATGAGTGGTTCTTGTTGATAAGTTATTCTACTAAGCAACAGTATGTGTTAGTATGACGTTAAATGGGTCGTATAATGAAGCCAACTTGTACAATTAAATTCCACAACTGACCAGAACATCCGGCTCGAAGGACCAAAAAATGTTGCGTAGTGCTCGGTTTATAATTGTTGATTTTAGGAATTTAGTGAACTGTATGTGTGTTGCATTTGCATGGAACCAGCCAGGTTGGAAACGGATGTCTGGTGACAGCTGCGTGGCAAGTAAATGTACACATGTTGGCTTTATGATTACTTTATTGCGTCAATATTAGTTGAAACAATGAGAGAGCTAGGATTCAACGTATGCAATGAACCAATGAGTGATCAGCTTATTAATTATGAATTGAACAAAGAATGTGCAAACTATGGATTGTGAATATAACAGTGAGTGATCTACATTACTTGATATTTATCAAATCAATGCCTGACCAACATACTTCATATGAATACAATCAATGGATGAGCAATCTTGAGAATGTGAACACAATAAGAATGAGTAGAATTACACTGTGTAAATCGTGTGATTTAGGCCATATGAATCTGGTTGATCAAGTCAAGTGAAGAGTACCTTTCATATTAATTTAATGGCCACACTATGAGTGGTTCTATTGCAATAGAGTCTACGTGTAAGTGAGACTTGAGTGTTTACCGTGCGGATGAGTAACCACTGCGTTGATATGCGCAGCGAGGTGGTCGTAAATCACCTCGTGGTCGTAGGTGGTTTTGATAATGGCCGATCAGCTGGTGAGTGTTCGGCGTGAGGTGTTCTGTTGTTGAATTGGGCTATGGTGTGGTATAGAGTTGTTCGTAGTGATTAGGCGTTCCGTCACAGTGTTCACGATTTACAAGGTAATTGTAGAGTTGTACACAAAGAGTCACACAAAATGAAAACTGTCGAGTCGTACTCGATGCGGTTGAGACAACGACCTTAACGAGAGTGTGAGAGTGAGAAGCCGTTTCCGCCCGCTTGTAAGGAAGACGGATGTGACGTTTCACTGTTGCTGACTGCAATTGGTGCGTTCGCTAAGCGACACGCACGCCACGGGCCGCGATTGGCTCGTGGTGAGCGACGCGCACGCCACGCGCAGCTATCGGCGCGTGGTGTGTGTGACTCTGCGGTGATGACGCCAACCATTACCGATGCATGGTTCATGGCTGATCGGCTGTTGCATGGTCGGTTGGTTGGTGATCATTGGGAGGTGCTGCCCCCGTCAATTGATTTGTCTCAATATTGAACAATATCACATAATGTTTTACTCGTTGTTACGACGCATTTTGCGCCGTGCCCCTTCCCGCCCGAAGTTTGACTCGGGCGCGGAAGAGCCGAGAACCGGACCGCCCCTCCACCGCTCCCGGCCTGCACGAAATAATATCAAAGCGCTCCTGGGGGATTTGTAGGGGAATACTACCGTTAGAATCTGTATTAACCACGTGGTTATCTCGCGCCGAGTACCGCTCGCGATTACAGGGCCGTCACGATAGGGGTCAAGGCAGGGCAAAAGACGCAATATCGCCCGTACCCACCGACTCTGCTGCAGGGACCACCCCGGAATCCCGTCGAGTGGCCGCTCGACCGGATAAGGGTCCTATCCCAGGGGGATAGGACAGGAGGAAAAAGGGCCTGCTCTCGCATCGAGCCTGGGCTTCGAGAGGCGCTTGGTCGGCCGAGGGGGACCAGGAAACCACCCACCGGATAAGGATCGGCGACCCGAACGTCTTCCTCCGCAGAAGGACCCCACGATGGAGGTGTCAGAGGGCAGGAAACCCGTGATGAGTCGCAGCAACCACGTAGGAGGGTGTCAGACTGGGCTCCTCACACAAGGTAAACGATCTCCGTGGCCAGGGGATCCTTCCTTGGCGTGTCGTCCCTGGGCCGAAGGAGCGCGGCTCCGCAGGAGTCACAGGGGGTACGAGGGGCAGTAGGATTGCTTAGTGGGGGGCCCGCTAGATCCTCGCGTCGCGTAACGAGCCCCGAAATCGTCACTCGAGTGGCCCGCATTACAGTGTCAAGTTGTGTTACGTATCGCGTGTGCAGGACCTCGGAAGGGAGCGAGACCGCCCGGAGGAATATCGTCATTTGTAAGTGAGCCCTCTCTTCTGTTCTCGTACGGCAATCTAGATCTCGTTTGCCCGATTATGACGCGATCGGAGAATTAATATCGTATCTCGCTAGCGCGCGCGGGAGACCCACGGCGGTTCCTCGGGAATAGTAATATCGAAAATTCCGGGTAGCTTTCCTCCAGGACGCAAAAGCAACGCGCCTGCCGCTCAAGTCATTGTATCTCATTGTGTTATCGGCAGTATCGTAGTACCGTCCGACCGCGCCTCTGTAAATTTCGTAATAAACATCTGGAGCGGTCGAAGACCGTGTAATAGCGAAAAGTAGAGTCTCGTACCGGAATCCGGTGATATCGAAGGCGCGGGCCGCGACGATAGTCGACCGCTGAATTGTTTTTCTTTCCGTCGCTAAACCACCAACACCTGTTGTAACGCGGTCTCGTCAGAGGCCGGCGAGAAAACGGAAATAAATTGTTATTTGCTTGTTAACTCCTTCTGAACGTTTATTTTTCATGTCTGTGTCGTCCGACGGGAATCCTTGTCGCGAAGGAAGTCTATCGTTCCGATATTTGCGAACCCTGGAAACCGTCGTCTTGTGAACATCCGGTGGAGGGTGCTTCCTCCTCGGTCGTTGGGTAGAGTTCAACCCCTCGGTAGGGGCAGGTTTCGGTCCGATACTCGGGGATTATCGGTCGGTACGGGAAAACGTACCTGGCGCCCGGAAAAACGGTCGGAGGGATTCGCGGGGACGCGAACGTAGGCGGAGACCGGGGGAAACGCACTTTGTTCGTGCCGTGTGCCGGCCGCGCGACCGGCCGAAATCGCGAGCAACGTAACAGTATATAAAAAAACAAATCCAACGAGATGCAATATGTTGACCTTCACGTGACCTTTAGCGAAAAAATCATGAAATGTTTGTCAGTAAGCTCAGTACGCGTTCGGGGACGGCAAATGAAGGAATTTCAATTTCATTGGAACAGTGTACCGTGTAATTGTCCCTTGTGCTTGTAAACGTACATTCGTGTTCTCCTTTCATCGGCTGAAGTATGTTTACAAGCATTATTATCAAAGTAAATCTTAAGGTTAAGGTAATCTTATATCTGTATCAGTACAACAAGGTACAGAATCGGTATCTCAGTGCGTATCCATCATGTACACTACAGCAGAAAAAGTTGAAATGATTTTAATCTACGGAGAAGCAGGAAGGAACTCAACGCATGCACAACGGTTGTATGAAGAAAGACATCCTGATCGTCGCGTTCCTTCCAGGCGAAATTTTGACCGCATGGTAAAATTATTTACTGAATCAGGCAGTGTCGTTTCACCTAAAAGAAATCGTACTAAAACTAACACAAACGAAAGAGCTGAAATTGCAGTTTTGGCTGCAGTACAAGCAAATCCTCATGTTAGTTGCTCACGGTTGATTTGGCCAGCACGATCGCCGGATCTTACACCACTTGATTTCTTTCATGTGGGAACACCTAAAAAGTAAAGTTTACAATGATGTTCCCACAACAGCAGAAAACATGCGACAAAGGGTTCTACATAAATTTAGATCAATTACTGCAGAGCAACTTAGAAATGTACAGCAAGAATTTATTTACCGCCTCAAAAAATGTATCCAGGTTCATGGTGCACATTTTGAACACCTTCTAAAATAAAGATTTAACTAAAAACTGTTCCAATGAAATTGAAATTCCTTCATTTACTGTCCCCGAACGCGTACTGAGCTTACTGACAAACATTTCATGATTTTTTCGCTAAAGGTCACGTAAAGGTCAACATATTGCACCTCCTTGGATTTGTTTTTTTATATGCTATAAGAGTGTTGTAGTGAAAATATGTAGTCCCATTTAAAAAAAATTCGATGACCTTGAAATTTAAAAAAAAATGACCTTGAGAAAAAAATTCGGCCCATCACCGTATTGACGCCTTCGAACAGAATATTTTTCTCCCCTGATATTTCTTCTATCATACAAAATAAGCGATATATGTATATAAGAATGTATATAATATGTACATAAGAAAGGATGGTAATTTGAAAAAAAGAACGATTATTATATTTTTAAAATTTATTGAATATAATAATTTATATACAATGGCCTGTCGCTGCGCTGGCCTCCGCGCTGGCCCTCGCGCTGGCCCTCGCGCTGGCCCTCACGCTGGCTTCCGCGCTGGCTTCCGCCCTGGCCACCACGGCGGCCAGGAAATAAGAAACTTCTTATTACTTTTTTTATCTGAAACAGTAAAATAAAAATTAGATGTTTTAATTATAGCTGTACATATACGGGGTGTCCCAAAAATGTCCTCCGACCCGGAAATGACCCAAAAATTTAAACTGAGGCTTCGTTTACGAGATATTAACGAAAAACCCCTTCCCGCGCTAGCGGTGGCTACGCGCTACGCTTGTACTACGATGCTCCGAACAAGTAGGTTACCATGCATCGCAGGAAACCGCGTATAATAATAGCAAATAAACAAGACGTAACAAATAAAATCATACTTTTTATCATTTGTCTTTTGTTATTTAACGAGATTAGTGAATGAAACGTAAATGTAGGCAAATTATGTTTAACGTAAAAAGACGAATGCACATTTACATTTTTGTAAATTCCTTTTTACGAATTTGTAAATTTCCTTTTCAAATAACGTGTGAACGAAAAGGTAATGTAACAAAGAATAAACGAGAAGTGATTGTAGTTCGGTGAAATTAATAAAACAATAATGACCAATAAACTGAATAGAACTCACCCTTACGGAAATTCACCTGCAGCGTAGAAACCTGCGTCAGTAGGTCAGTGTACCGATCCTGGTCATCGACGGCCCAAACGGTTTATGGCAGGGTATGGCCCAGTTCGCAGGTGATCGCAGGTATACCTCACCAGCCGAAGTTAAGGGTTGTAACGTCAAGTGCGTCCTGGTTATTCCACAGAATACGTACTCGCTTCACTGCACGACCACTAACACTGATCACCCGACACAATCACTTAATGTATTTTTAATCCAACGTGTTGTTACTACGTTAGGAAAATTCGTGGCCTCGGAAAGGGCCGATTGTTTTCAATTTTTCAGATGTTTTACGTAACCAAACACTTGCACAGCAACACCCGCATATCCGTTATTGTGTACGTACCACCATAACATTGCGTAATACTCCCGTGAACTGAACATCTCTGTCGCCCGATTGCTAACCGACTGACAGAATTTTTCCTCTACCCCCAAGTAGTTTCCCATCGTTACATTGTGAGTTCACTCCCACCACGACAAGATTTAGGTAGAAAGAAACCAACGGTTCTAGGATAACACGTGCTTTGCAGAAGTGGAAGGAAAGGACCGTCGCGCAGTTTCTCCAAGGCGCCGTAGCCCGTTAATTTATTGCCAGGGTACCTACTCCTTCGAGATAGAAAACAGACATCACGTGCATCGGCTTAAAAATGTCCGAAATGAAGAGGACCATCAACGTATCCCTTGCTTCGAGTTGGAAAGTACAGTGTACATTGTCTATCTCGAGGAGCAGGGAAAAAAATTTACCGACACGTGTCAGTTGACGCTGCAAGGCCCTGGACGACCACCCTTGTAGAGGCCGGAGTGGAATTTTCGGTTATTTATGGCTTAAAATCTTCGGCCTCGTAGCAATCGTGAACTCACAACAGAATTGACAATCGACAATTTTATTACAACTTTGTGAAATTGTAGTTCTCATGAAAACATTTCATACGTATTTTTTTTTTTAGTATTCCGTCAAATATCTCGGAAATTATTAGAAATATAAAAACCGTATTCGTTAAATTCTTTTCCGTAAAATAAGCCTATCGGTAGGGTGATGCGGTTCATATTAACGTAATAGTAACCCATTGAAGACAGCGGTGCGCCCCGGTTCAGGTAAAAGAATCGGGCGCTCCACTATTACAGTCGACTGATGGTATCGCTAACGCTCCAGACTATTTCAATAGATTAAAAGCTATATCAAAGTATCAATGATTTACGGAAAAGAGTTCAACGAAAGATTGTTTAAAGAAAGGGATTATTCTGGAATTCAATGATATAGCTACATTCAATATCAAAACAAACACAATATTGCAAATTGTACGGTTTTTATATTTCTAATAAATTCCGAGATATTTGACGGAATACTAAAAAAAAAAAAGGCCGAAGAAGTTGAGCCATAAAGAACCGAAAATTCCACTCCGGCCTCTACAAGGGTGGTCGGCCAGGGCCTCTTCATTTCGGACATTTTCAAGCCGATGCACGTGACGTCTGTTTTCTATCTCGAAGCAGTGGGTACCCTGGCAATAAATTAACGGGCTACGGCGCCTTGGAGAAACTGCGCGACGGTTCTTCCCTTGCACTTCTGTAAAGCACGCGTTATCCTAGAACCGTTGGTTTCGTTTTACCTAAATCTTGTCGTGGTGAGAGTGAACTCACAATGTAACGATGGGAAACTACTTGGGGGTAGAGGAAGCCCTTTCGGAAAAATTCTGTCAGTCGGTTAGCAATCGGGCGACAGAGATGTTCAGTTCACGGGAGTATTACGGAATCTTATGGTGGTACGTACACAATAACGGATATGCGGGTGTTGGTGTGCAAGTGTTTGGTTACGTAAAACATCTGAAAAATTGAAACCAATCGGCCCTTTCCGGGGATACGAATTTTCCTAACGTAGTAACAACACGTTGGATTAAAAATACATTAAGTGATTGTGTCGGGTGATCAGTGTTAGTGCAGTGCAGTGAAGTGAATACATATTCGATGGATTAACCAGGCGGCACTTGACGTTGCAACTCTTAACGACGGCTGGTGTCGTATACCTGCGATCACCAGTGGCATGGACTCTACCCTGCCATAAACCATTTCGTCCGTCGATGCCCAGGCTCGGTACACTGACCTACTGACGCAGGTTTCTACGCTGCAGGTGAATTTCCGTAAGGGTGAGTTCTATTCAGTTTATTGGTCATTATTGTTTTATTAATTTCACCGAACTACAATCACTTCTCGTTTATTTTCTGTTACATTACCTTTTCGTTCACACGTTATTTGAAAAGGAAATTTACAAATTCGTATAAAGGAATTTACAAAAATGTAAATATGCATTCGTCTTTTTACGTTACACATAATTTGCCTACATTTACGTTTCATTCACTAATCTCGTTAAATAACAAAAGACAGATGATAAAAAGTATGATTCTATTTTTTGCGTCTTGTTTATTTGCTATTATTATACGCGGTTTCCTGCGATGCATGGTGACCTACTTGTTCGGAGTTTCGTAGTACAAGCGTAGCGTGTAGCCACCGCTAGCGCGGGAACTCGGCTGGCAAACTCGCGCTCTGATTGGTCGCGGTTTTTCGTTAATATCTCGTAAACGAAGCCTCAGTTTAAATTTTTGCTAAGGAAAAAGTTGTTCCAATTCACCCCCCGAGTGCCACATTTCCGGGTCGGAGGACATTTTTGGGACACCCTGTATATCAGAGGTGAGCGATCAGTTACCCCCTGTGATATACATATACAGGGTGTTGCAAAAATATCGAACAAAAATACACTCTATCCAAAATAGAACCATTCCTTTGTACCGGGTGAGAGACCCGAGTTCTCATGAGCAGAGTTGAGCACAGAATTGGGCAAAACTGTTTATCTAATAAACATGTTGGCAAAAATTTTATCTAAGTAGAAATTGTGATAAAAATTATATATTATCGACAATATTGCGAATGACGTTGACTTGGAAGAAGAAAAAAAAATAATGAAACCAATAATCATTTCATGACAATGCGGTAATTATCTAAAACAGGGCTGAGCAAGAGCAGAGTTTTCACATACATACACAATAACAAAAAGTCAACACTTTTACTCACAATTGCCATTGTTGGCTCCAATTCACGTTGGGTTTCTGGCACTTCCTTTTCTTCTTTTTTTTTCTGGTTCCGGTGGCACTTCCTCCGAGACCTCCATGGCATTTTCGTTCACGTTGTCCATGTCTAAATAAAATTATTTATGTAAGACCTTATCGTAAATAATATTTACACTGTACCATGCAATACTTTACGGCAGTGGTTGACAACACTTTCGGAACCATTGCTTTACACTGTACGGTATTATAATACTCACTTTTTGCTATTGTACAGTACACTGTGTAGTCACGACTTACTCAGTGAAGCGTTACAGTGATCTGATGGCCGGTGATGCCAGAATCGTGGGACTAAGTACCCCCACTCCACTCCCACTATGCTCACTGTCGTCTCCCTTGTCCATGTGCGCTGCTCCTTCGGGTTTTTCCGTCGAAATTCGGTACGTCACTCGGCAACGTAAACAACGAGGAGCAACGTAACAAACCGCATGAATTTTTAAATATGCACAAAAGTTTTCTGCGATAACAGAAATCTTAAGACTTGGAACAATATTCATTGTAGAAAATTTCCAAACAATTCGAAATGGGAAAAAAATGCGAATTTTGTTTTTTAATTTTAATGAAAACCATTGCTCACCTGTTTATTTAAAAGGTTAGAACGAAAAATCTTTTTAAATTTGAATCAATGCATATAACTTCTAAAAAACACAAAACACGATTCAAAAATCAAGTTATTAGTGGTTGCATTTTTTCTTATTTTTTACGTTTTTTCGCCGCTGTGCGCTGTCGGCATGCAATGTAAGCACGTAAGGAATCAGGCATAAATAAAAATATATATCTTTACATTTTTCATTATATTTTATTGAACATGTCATAAATAAATTGAGGAGATTCTTCCGATGAAAATGAGGCCAAATTTGAATGTAATCGAACAATTTTTATTCATATATAACGTTGCGATAAAAATTATGTTTGTATTAAAAATGGTTCGAATGATGTCGTGTTTGCACTAATTTTCATCGGGAGAATCTCCTCAATTTGTTCGTAACATTTTCATGAAAGTATATTGAAAACTGTAAAAGATTAAATTTTTACTCTCGCGTGACTTCTCGTCTGTTTACATTATCATGCCGTGATTCTCGCGCCGCCAACCAAAACACGACGAAAGGCTCCTCGTGCGTTACGTCTTCGCGACAGTTTTTTTCAAGACGTGGAATCAACTACATATAGTATTCGATTCTTTTGCGCGTTTTGAAGTGTGATTTGTGAAGGAAAGTTTGTGTCAAAAATGTAATGAGTGACACGGAAAATGTGGACATCGAAAAAATCAAAGAAGATGTGGAAGATAATTTTCAAGAAAACATAAAGGCAAATCGTGCGGTAAAATTAAGGCTGTCCGGAAAGAGATATTCAAAAAGAAGAGGACACCGTGAAAAGAGACGGCGCTTAGTCCTTCAGGAAAAGAACGATTCCGTAGAATTTGAACATGACAGTAATGTAATTAGCCGGCCAGAAGAACTTGCTGAAAAACATCTAGAAGAACCGTCAACATCCGATGGACGAAGACACGCCGAAGAAAAGATTATTCACCTGCCATCGGACGAAGAAACTGAAATGCCGAGTTCAGGAGAAATCTAAGAAATACAAAATATAGAAGAAGGCACAGATGTAGAAAGTGCAACCAGCGAACAAGGAAATTTCATCATAGAAGTAGGGATGAACGAGCCACAAGAACAATCGTCTTTCTCAAGTGGCTTGAGTGTTGTGGACATGCAGCACATGTTTGCTGAAATGCAGAAAATAGGAGACCATGCAATAAATAGAGAAGACTGTGGAATTAGGCACCTAAAAATAACCGGCACAAAACGATCGGGCCTGACGACCACCCTCAGCGTAATGTGCACTATGTGCCATTACAAAGGTGAGATCCACAATCAACCCGACGAAACTGAAGAAATGGACACCAACCAGAGCGCCGTGGCTGGAACAATTCTCACTGGAGGCAGCTTTGCCCAAATGGAAGAATATTTTGCAGCAATAAACGTACCCTGCATGTCGAAGAAACAATTTAGAAAGCATCACGATGAAATTATAAATTCGCTAATTGATGCTGCAGAAGAAGAGATGATATCAGCGGCTGAGGAAGAAAAACGATTGGCCATTGAAAGAGGCGACATTATTCCCGGATCCGGCATACCCCACATCCCCGTCGTGGCCGACGGAAGCTGGATGAAAAGATCCTACCGCACTGGAATATACAACTCTGTGTCGGGAGTGGGCGTGATAATTGGATATCACACCAAAAAAGTTTTGTTTACCGGCGTGCGAAACAAAATCTGCAGGATTTGTCGGTATGCTACGGAGAAGAAGAAGGAACCCCGAGAACACACGTGCTTCAAAAACTGGGGCACACATCAAGCATCAACCGCTATGGAATGCCACGGTATAGTTGAAGGTTTCAAGACCAGCGTAGAAAAACGTGGGCTCGTTTATTCAACTTTGATTGCTGATGGGGACAGCAGCGTGTATAAAAAAATTATAGATGCGGACCCATACAAGCCGCAGATTCGTGTAAAAAAAATTGAATGCACGAATCATTTGTTGCGAAACTTCTGCAGAAAGATGAAAGAAATTGTAAAGAAGACTACACCTGGACCACTAAGACAAACCGTGGAAAGTAGCATTCGGCAGATGCGTGCGGACATCGTAAAAGCCGCAGAGTATAGGTATACTCAGAGTGTAACTATTCAGAGTGTAAATATTTATGAATTTGAGCAGGAAAAACATATGCAAATGCTTCATAATTGGCAAAAAAGAAGAGACGCAATTGAAGAAGAAACCATCGGTCAAGCGAAGAATCCGAGATGGTTAAATTATAAATCAAAACTTTTGACCGCATCGAATTTTGGAAGAGTATGCCGTCGGCGAAATGGCACGTGTTGCGCAAATTCTGTGAAATCTTTTGTGTACCCAAAGTTCATTAATGCACCTGCGGTGATATACGGACAAGAGTGTGAACAAATTGCTCGCGAAGAACTAAGCAAACATACAGGTGTAGAAATTCGCGATTGTGGAATTTTTATTGACGCTTCCATTCCCTTCTTGGGAGCTTCACCGGATGGTATTATCGATGACGAGGGCATTGTGGAAATTAAATGGCCGAAAACTGCAGAAAATTTATCACCAGAGGAGGCAATCGAGACCGTTCCAACTGTCCGGCGAATATTTCAAGATGCAACGGGTACTGTATTAAATAGAACCCATCTCTATTTCTACCAGGTACAAGGACAACTACACATCACAGGTAGAAAATATTGTATATTTTGTATTTCGACTCGGAAAGGATTGAAATGTATCCGAGTAGATAGAGACGATACCGTTTGGCAAACAGATATGAAGCCAAAGTTAATTGAATTTTATTTAGAATGTATGTTACCGGAATTAATAGATAGTCGGTACAATAGGGGTATGCCCATTCGGGAGCCTGCATTTATAATGCAGGAGAGAGCTATTTTAAAAAAGCGAAAAAGATCTCTCTCCGGAAGTAATACAAATGTTACAACGGTGCAGCGTCGCACTGCACTGTAAAGTTCGACCGTGCAGCACCACTGACTCTGTTAGTGGTAGACAATTGCAAAAAATGGCAATTGTACTCACGGATCATACGATCTCGCAAATATTTCGACCGTGCAGCATCACTGACTCTGTTAGTGGTAGACAATTGCAAAAAATGACAATTGTACTCACGGATCATACGATCTCGCAAATATTTCGACCGTGCAGCATCACTGACTCTGTTAGTGGTAGACAATTGCAAAAAATGACAATTGTACTCACGGATCATACGATCTCGCAAATATTTCGACCGTGCAGCATCACTGACTCTGTTAGTGGTAGACAATTGCAAAAAATGACAATTGTACTCACGGATCATACGATCTCGCAAATATTTCGACCGTGCAGCATCACTGACTCTGTTAGTGGTAGACAATTGCAAAAAATGACAATTGTACTCACGGATCATACGATCTCGCAAATATTTCGACCGTGCAGCATCATTGACTCTGTTAGTGATAGACAATTGCAAAAAATGACAATTGTACTCACGGATCATACGATCTC
>NW_015373956.1:445903-453468 GCF_001272555.1 Dufourea novaeangliae | reverse complement strand
CATATAATCGCCATCGTCCTTTTGATACTTTGTAAACTCGCGCATTACACATTGTGAATTTTTGATGAACGCTCTGGTCTCCGGCCTCGAGTCCATCTCGAACGTGTAAAATATCGGCGTCCGCTCGTTGCATCGCCGCTACCCAATCGGTATTAACCTGAACTCCTAAAATGGGCAGCCCTTCAACTTCAGTGTTCTCAGGCTCTCCTACTGGATTTCTGCTTAATGCATCTTCTACACTACTCCGTTCACCTTTTTGATATTCGATACAATAATCGAACTCCGATAATCTAACGAACCACCTCCCGATGCGCGGATTTAAATCTCTCTTATTCTCTAACATTTTCAAGCTGTTACAATCGGTTTTAATAACAAAATGAATTCCAACTAAATAAACTCGGAATTTTTCAAGCGCGCATACTATTGCCAATGCCTCCAACTCATATGAGTGGTATTTGGCTTCCTCTGGCGTTGTCCGTCGACTATAAAAACTCACGGGATGCCACTTCCCATCTGGCTGTTTTTGCAACAATACTGCTCCTAGACCCAGCGTACAAGCATCCGTATGGACTTCTGTTTCGGCATCGTGATCATGTATTGCTAAAAGCGGTTTCGACGTTAATGCTGCTTTGATCAATTCAAAAGCCTTATTCTGCTCATTACCCCAGGAAAACTTTGCGTGCTTACGTAGTAACTCAGTTAGCGGATTCGCGATAACCGCAAAATTTCTAACGAATCGCCGAAAATAACTAGCTAGCCCTAGAAAACTACGTACGTCTCGAGCACCTTTGGGAGTTGGAAATTCACACACACCTTCCAATTTTCGTTGGCTTGGTTGTATGCCTAACATCGAGACTTCAAAACCTAAGTATTCTATCCTTAATTTGAAGAAATGACACTTTTTTAAATTTATAGTCAATCCCGCGTCCCTAAAAACTTCAAAAATTTGCACTAGACGGTTTAAGCCTTCCACTACTGTCATACTCGGTATAATGACGTCGTCTATGTACGCCATAGCTATGTCATAACGCAACGACCCTAAAATGGTATTTATCATTCGCTGGAATACCGCGGGCGCGTTACATAATCCGAGGGGCATTCGTTTGAATTGATAGTGTCCGTCTGGCGTCACAAAGGCTGTTTTCTCTCGCGAACTCGGTTCTACCGGCACTTGATAGTAGCCGCTAAAAAGGTCTATACTTGTATAATACTTTTGTCCGCGCAGTCTATCCAACTGATCGTCTACGCGTGGCAGTGGAAACTTATCCTTGATAGTCGCTTTATTAATCGCACGATAATCGACGCACATCCTCATCTCGCCATTTTTCTTTCGGACTAGTAGAACCGGACTAGCAAAGGGAGAATTACTATCTTCTATGACATCCGCCGTCTGTAACTCATGAACCATATTTTGCAATTGTCGTCTTTCATGATAGGACACGCAATATGGCCTATAAATTACGGGTCTATTCGCATTGTCGCCCTATTTGTTCTGCCTAGCTGTCTTAACGTCGTAGCAACGAGGTCTCGATTTTCGTTGAGGACACGCAACAATTCGTTCGCTTCTTCTCCATCCAAGTCCGTGTCGACTTGGCTCCTGGCAATCGGCTCATCGTTGATCTCTCGTTCAAAAGCCCGCTCCTCGCAGACTTCTCCACGGGTGATGGCGTCGCCTGGCTGAATCGTTATTCGTTGACCGGTCACGTTCAGGACAGGTAGAACAGTCTGCCCTTCCTCGTCGGTGGCAACGATGCATCTAGGTATTACAGGGCCCGCCTCCCGTAGGCCGCCCTCGATGCACAGCTTCTCGTTCGACACGTTTCCCACTACAACGATATGACCTAAATAATTATTTGGAATCACATACTGCCTGTCGGTTCGGAGTGTAGTCTTTTCATTGGGCTGCGTTACGTCATCCGCTAGTCTGTCGCTAGTGGTCATCACCCTCAACTCGCCGCTGCGACTCACGATAACGACCTCAGGGTGCTCGGTGTAGGGATGTCCTACCAACAGTGGCACAGCTTGGCTTCCTTTCGGCACCACGTGTACCTCAGTTCGTACCGCAACACCGTCGATGCTGATATCTGCCGTTAACACGCCTACCGGTTGAACTCTACCTTCGCCATACCCTACAAAACTGTTTAACGAAGTCTCATAATAAGTCAAACCAAGCTCACGGGCCACGTCTTGTCGCAATGTCACCACGCTACTCCCCAAATCGACGTAACACTTGACCGGATGGTCGTTCAGCAAAGCGTCCTTGAAATATTTTTGATGCGTATCACTTGTAATGTGCAAAACTCTAGCGGTCTCACCTCGCGCCGTCGTCGCCGTCGTTATTGGTGTAGGTCGTGTTGACACAGGGGGGCGAGGGTGGGGGGCGAGGCTTGATCAGGTTTTCGCAGCGAGGGGTGCGTAGGGGTCTTCGGGCTCCTACGTAACACTCTGACCTGCGTCAAAAACCACGATGGAGCTGATGGTCGACCTACAATCAGGCGACACCTTGGTGTCGTCTGCTGCGGCGAACTTCGGCGAAGTCGGCGGGCCCGATCAGGTCAAATCCACACACACCACCTCCACGTGGTGCCCCCTGGGACCCTTGGTGGCTTCGGCTGCCAAGGGTGCTAACGGTGTCTGTGGTTGGAGAGATGGAGGTGTGTAAAATGATGATAGACACAAAAAAGAGCAAAGGAGTTACTGCTCCAGGGGTGCTCGGAGCCCCAGGAGCCGGCGTGGGTGTGGTGGTTGAGCGGGCCACACCCATGTCATCATCTGACGACTGTGAGGGCCGGTTGGTGAGCTCCCAGGCAACCGGATCCCTATTGGCTACTGGAGAGCGGGTGGGGTGTAACATAAACAAAAACATGGACTGCACAACAAAAAAGAGTTTGGTTACTGCTCCAGGGGATCTCGGTGCCCCAGGAGCCGGCGCAGGTGTGGTGGTCAAGCAGGCCACACCTGTGTCGTTATCCGACGACTGCGGGGCCCGCTTGGTGAACCACCAGGCCAGCGGTGCCTTAACGGCTACTGGAGAAGGAAGGGGTAGCAATACCCCTTCAGAAGCGGTGCCTGGTCCGTCGGGGCCGGCCCGCCCGATGACGGGAGGTGACCGACCCCGCTCGCATCGGGAGGAGGAGAGCGAGGCGCGCCGGGGGTCGGCGGCTGGCCGCCGCCCCGGCCGCGGGGGGACCTGGTGCCCCCTGAGCCCTCCCACCTCTCGGCCGGTCGCTGGGCGACTGACGCGACGCGGCGACCCCGCACGATTGGCGACGACGGGCCCTCGGGCTCGCCTGCCGGTTGCGGGGTCGCCGGGCATGTGGGGGTGTGCTAACACCCCTACCTGGATGTGCCCGCGTTGATGCCACCGCCGGGGGGGGGGACGTTTGTTCCTCCCGGCGGTGCGCTTTTTCTTTTTCCCTGTATGGCGGGGAACAGAATATGCCCACGGTAATCCCTGCCTGTCGTAAGAGGCGACTAATAGGGACCGTTGGGATCGCGGGACTGTGGCACCCGCGGTCCGGTGGGGGGGAGCTCTTCGCTTCCCCCCACCACAGAGAGGGCGCTCCGCCGCCAACTGGCGGAGCCGGTGCTGGGGAGGTAACGGTTGTGTTCACAAGAGATCCCGGTGCCTCCATGATGTCCATGACCGCTGGTGTCTCCTTAAAATTCAAATTTGATTGCCGCAAAGCCTTCAGAAGCTCGCTCGATCGTTTATAACGGCTCAGCGGGCCTAAAAATTCTCGATATCGGGGGCTGTTCAACCCGTCCACGATCCACTTGATCGCCTCGCGATCTCCCATTCCCGCCTTGTTGCACCTGGTCAACTTCTCGTAATAATACTCTACTATATCTTGATTAGGACGTCGCTTATAATTTTGAGCTTTTAATTTTTCGCTTACCATGCTCTCGTCCGACGGGAAGTTCTCGATTAGTAAGTCCTTCCATTGTAGCCACGAGCGCGCGACACGTGGTAAACTGTCTCGCCATTTTCTCGCGACTCCGGTTAGTTTCGATAGGACGTAATGCCTGATCGCGATTTCGTCCCAATTGTAGAGATCGCCGTATTTCTCGATCTTCCCGATCCATTCTTCTACCGTAATATCGTTGGAAACAGGGTCGAACGCCGGCAACACGCTCGTCACATCGCGGAAATGTCGGTCTTCGCCTACTCGTACTTCGTCGGCCATCATCACGGAAATATTCGAGTACGTCGCCCGTTGGCCTCGCACTATTTCCACAAATTTTCGCACTATACGGTACTTCGCACTTCCGCCCGTATGCACTCCGACCGAAAAGGCTCGACACCTCCAAACAGCAATATTCACCGCTCAACGATTATCCACGAACGGTTTCACGTGGCGATCCCACTTCTGATAATTGTTAGAAATAATTTGAACGAGACACGTGCTTTCAGTTTGCTTTATTTTTCAATTCTCCTTGCTTTGTCTCCTTGGCCCGTATTTATGTTCCGTTCGCACTCCTTCCTCTTCCCTTTCACACATCATCCGTCCAATCACTCGCACCTTACCTATTACTCGATCTCATTCGCTCTCATTTATTCGGCGCGCATTCCTTCCGCATTCAAACATTCTTTTTCGCTACAATTAGGAGTAGAAATAATTTTTTTTTGCAAAATAACTATAGCGTCAATTTTTAACATTAAGAATTGAAGTTTAGACGAAGTCTGGAGGAAGAGTTAAATTATCTGTTCCTTAATTTTCGAATTAATCTATTTGTACGGTCTCATAAAACGCCACTACAAAAATTTGTCATTTCTTCAGTAGTACGGAAAAATGTCTTAATTGCATCTACGTGCCGAAAACTCTAAGACCCGGATTAAACTGTAAAACTCTTAAAACGCTTCTCGACTGGGAGGTCCTTTCGTCGTCGTCAACGAAAAACTCCTGAAGGGCGCGTGGCTAATTTACGACACCGTGGCCTTGCGCTATCGGGCCCCGTTGCTGCGCTCGCCTTGCTATAAACATTGCAGCAGCCATCTGGGCGTTCGGTCGTCTCTATTTCGTATACTAAACTGCGTTGAGAATTCCAATATATTTGTATCTTTATTATAATTAATAAGTGTTGAATATACATGGGACTTACAAATGTAAGTCGTATAACACAAGTTTTGTTCTTTCAATTTGAAAAATGTGCAGTTTTCAGATTTGTCTCTGTTTTATAACTTATAATTAATAAACAAAATGAATCAATTTAAAACATAAAAAATCGAAGAAGTAAAAATTTCGGGTTTTAACTAATTGTTTATAGAATTGGTCACTCTATTTCTTAAAATCTCGTCGAGGTACCCCAAATAAAAAAAAATCATCGGTCTACGTTAATTTGTTGCACAAAAAATCTGAATTTTTCCGGGTTCGCTAGATAAAACGGGCGAGATCAATTTCAGGCACCACGAGCTTGTCATGCGGCGGTCTCTCCTCAATACGCTGCCGCCGCGTGCCCGCCGTTTGCATACTGGATCTTTATGATCTTTATAAGAGAAGCTACTGAATGGATTATTTAAAACATAAAGGAACAGATAATGTAACTCTTTCCCCAGAGTTCGTCTAAGTTTCAACTCTTAATGTTAACAATTGACGTTGTTCGGGATTCTGTAGAAGTTTCGACTGGGGAGAGGATGACGGTTCCCGTTCCACGGCGCGAGCGGATCGCGTCGTAGCGCGTGCTGACGCGTGTCACACCATCTATGCGCAACAAGCCCAATCGGCTAACTGTCGATGGCTGACAGGTGTAATGGATTCGCGCGTGGTGTCGCGCACCGTCTTCCGCTCCCCAACCGCCATGCTTTTGCCGAATTGGGCGAACTTCCTTCATCTCGTACAGACTATCGAACTGGACGGACGTGTGTCTGTTCCTCGGTCGTGCCGTCGAATAAGCCACGCGTGCTTTAGCTACTCGTTTGTGCTGGCGAGTTGGCCACGCGTGTTCGGGTTTACTTCTTGTTTGTGCTGGCGAGCAAGTATTAACCCGTTTTCTTTTCTTCTCGCGGTGTTGGCGAGCAAGCCACACACGTATCGTTTCTTTCTCGTTTGTGCTGCCGCGAAAGTGTGCACGCGCCGCGTAATTTTGTTATAACCTCCACAGGCTAGTACTAAGCCTTCACGAGGACACTGTTTTGTTAATCGGACGAACCGTAAAGGGAAATAAAGCCACCGTTATGTAAGTGTGTACGAAAGTTCAAACCTAACCTTCATCCTCGCTATTCATGACCACGTGTGCTCAATTCCGTTCTCGATCGGCACTTTTGCGAAGTGGGCTGCTACACTCCACCCACTTCTTGTAACGTTTATTTTACTTGGCAATCTTTATTCGCAACAGTAAAACTGGTCCTTCGAGCCGGATTTCGTGGAACGGAATTCACATCGGAATAGCGAATGTAACGGTTAGGTTGTACCGGGAGTGCGTGACCTTCGTTACCGAAGTCGCGTAAACACCAGTCGTCGTTCGAGTCAACGGGAAAACGGCGACCATTGACACCCTGGAGGACCTCCTCATCGAACAACGGCAGTTTTTTTTTTTTTTGGGGGGGGGGGGGAGGGGAAATGCATTTACGCATCCCTGGATTAAAGATACCAGGGTATGTGGGACTCACCGGTTGCCCGGAATACCCACTAAAACCCCACCCCCCTATGTTTGTCCTGATAAGGTGTCATCCTACCTCGGTATCGCCTATTCGGCATTCATCGAAGAGGCATTAAGCAAATATCCTCGGAAGACGTAAAATGTAACGTGACTACATGTAAAGAGAAGAGGAAGGAAAAGGATAAGCCTAAGTCAGGTTGAGCCTTGCCTTCTTCTTGGCGACATAATTTTGGTACTGAAGACAGCCCATGGTAGCGGCGAACTGATTTCTCCTCCGCTGGACGACTCCAGCTTCTTTGCACAAGAAACAGTCTGGGGCACTGCCGCACTCCGCGGTTGCGTGCTCAGACTTGCCGCACTTTCTGCATAGGGAATCCTTATATTTACACTTGATGGCGATGTGCCCAAATTTCAAGCACTTAGAACACACGAGAACGTTTGGAAGCACATCTATCCTAGTGTTTACATAGCCAATTCGGATCATACGATCCTTTGGTATGGCCGCCAGGTATCCTCTGGGGACTGCGAATATGCCGCATTGCATATCGCCGTAACATCGCCGGAAGGATTTCACTCGTACCTCCTCTTCAGGAGGTATAGAGAGGGCTTTCCTAATGTCATCGACCGCCTCCTCCTGTGTGCTGAAGGGGTCGAGACCATTAAAGGAGACATTGACTGTAGGTAGTCTCACTAGAACATTTTTTGGGTCACCAATGATGGCAACTATCGTTTTGCGAATCTGCTCTATATAACAGTTATCTTTGATTTCTATCAGTAGATGACCCTGAAGTGTCTTCCTGATAGCTACTATATACTTCATCATTTCTTTGTCTTTAAGTAAGACAAAGCGGTCCCTAATGAGGATAGATAAAATCTCATGGGTCATCTCGGAAGACGTTTCGATAATTATGGCACAGGTTTTGGGTATATTAACCATTTTTTTTTTTTTTTTTTTTTTTTTTTTT
>NW_015373956.1:443809-444747 GCF_001272555.1 Dufourea novaeangliae | reverse complement strand
CGGGCGGCGGGTCGATGCCCTCCCGGCGGCGCGCCTGCCGACGCCGATAAACCTCGGCGTCGACCACCGCCTGGAGTTCGAACGGCACGACCCGCGCCAGGACGACCGCCGCCTCGAGGGACAGGGTGCGGTATCCGCGGGCGATCCTGACGGCCATGCGGCGCTGGACGCTGCGCAGCAGTTGCCAGCCGCGTCGGCAGGTCGTCAAGTTGGGCGCCCATACGGGAGACCCGTAGAGCGCCATCGCCCGCACCACACCCGTGTAAAGGCGGCGGCGCCCTCCCCCGGACCCCCGAGGTTGGGCAAAAGACCACCCAGTAGGGTCGTCACGCCCTCGATCCGGGGGACGAGGCGGCCGAAGTGGCCCTCCCATCTACACCGGCCGTCCAGCTCGAGGCCGAGGTACTTCAACCTCTCCCCGACCCGGACGGCCGTATCCCCGACCCGAATACAGGGCTGGGGCGCTCGCTGCGACAGAGGCAGTCCGTGAAATAGGACCACCTCCGTCTTCGGCGGCGATACACGCAGCCCCAACCCCTGGATCCCTCTGGCCAACGTGGCCACCGCCACCTCGACCAGACGGCCGACCCTGGTTACGTCCCTCCCCAGCCCGATGACGAGCGTGTCGTCGGCGTAGCACACGACACGCACACCGGGGGGGAGGTGCCCGCGCAGCGCCGAGTCGAACCCCAGGTTCCACAGCAGTGGGCCCTACACGGACCCCTGGGGAACTCCTCGGCAGACCCTCCGGCTCACGAGAGCACCCCCTTGACAGTGGTACTCTATCGACCGGTCCGTCAGGTAGTTCCGTAGGACGGCCCCCAGATACGGTGGCACTCCGTGGTCTAGGAGCGCCCCGCGTATCGCGTCCCAGCGGAGGGTGTTCAACGCGTTGGCTATGTCCAATGACACAGCCAACGCCACCCCCCCCCCCCCCC
>NW_015373956.1:441802-442774 GCF_001272555.1 Dufourea novaeangliae | reverse complement strand
GGGCGGCGGATACATCCATCAGGATGTGGAGGTGGTCGCTTAGCGATTCCACCTCCTCCGCCACCCTCCACCCCGTCACGAGACGCGCGGCGGCGGGCGTTGCCCACGACAAGTCCACAATGGACTCGCCCTGCCACCGCACGCACGTGCTCGCGGACCCCCGGTTGAGCAACCGGAGGTCCAATCCTGCCGCCCTCTCCCGCACGACATCCCCCCGCGCGTCGGTCCCGGGGCTTCCCCGCAGGGTGGACTTCGCATTGAAGTCAACCAGGACCAACGTCGGACGCGCTGGATCACGGGACACGACGTCCCGTATCCGGTCCAGCAGCGTCTCGAACGACGCGAGAGGCATGCTCGGCGGAGCGTAAAACAGCGGAAGCACCGCAGTGGCCGGGCCGGCAGCACCTCCACTCTGGCCGACGACCAGCCGACCAGAACTCGTCCGGCGGTCGTCAGCCTCCTTGTCGCGGCCAGGGGGACCCTTACCCACACCCCGCCGAGGCCGGATCGATTGCGTCTAACGACGCCGACCCGAACCTCGGCAGCGGTGCACCCACCGGCCGCAGCCACCGCCCCCGATACGGCCTCCGCGGTGACCGACTCGTCAAGGCCCGTCAACCGCACATCGGCGGCCCTGACGGGCCTGCTGACGCGCACGTCTGTCCCGCTGAAAAGCACCTCCAGGCGCCGCGCGAGGGCGTCCGCCCGGGCAGCACTCTCCGGCACCGGGACCTCCAATATCGAGGCCCCGGTCTGTCCTTTGCGGTAGCGGAGGTCCGCGATGCCGACGTCCGCCAGGCGGACGCCGGACCTCGCCTTTTGCAGGACCTCCGCATACGAGGTCGAGCTGCCCGGGGCGACCGTGAGCGCCACTGCGGCCCTCTTGGTGGCACGCGGCGGACGCCCAGACGCCCTGCCCCGCGCCGGCGCCGCCGGAGGAGCCGGAGGCGGGGGCGCCGCGGCCTTGGCCCG
>NW_015373956.1:433339-440735 GCF_001272555.1 Dufourea novaeangliae | reverse complement strand
GGCGTAGGGGCGCGCCGCATCTCCTCTGCCACCGCGTCCGCCGGTGGCAGCCTCTTGCACGATTTGGAGACCGGGGGCGGCGGCACCGCCCGGTCCTCGATGTTCTCCTCGCGGAGGCCCTGCCCCTTAAGCGTAAGCTTAATGAGCTTACGCTTAGCCTCCGCGAGACCAAACCTCTCTCTGGCCACAGGGGACCGCCCCCACTTCCGGCCGCTCGACGCGCCAGAGGCGACCACCCCCGAGCTGAACGACGAGGCGGAGACGGCCGACGCATCGGAGTCCCCATCCTCGTCGTCGCTGATGGCGACGACCCGGTCGATGCTCCTGGAGCTGGAGCACCTGACCAGGCCGTCAGGGAGGCGCCGGAGGCGCACCATCGGTGCACCTCCCGTCATCGGGCGGGCCGGCCCCGACGGGCCAGGCACCGCTTCTGAAGAGGTATTGCTACTCCTTCTTTCTCCAGTAGCCGTTAAGGCACCGCTGGCCTGGTGGTCCACCAAGCGGGCCCCGCAGTCGTCGGATAACGACACGGGTATATTAACCATAGGCCTACCTTTAATACCTTTTTTGGTTTTCTTTTTTACAGACGGTCTAGCGGCTGCCGGAGCTGGTGGAGCTGAACGTTCAACCGGAGTTGGAATAACGGCAGCTGCAGGCGCCGAAACCGCCGATGTTGAAGGCGCTGGAGCAGAAGAACCCAAAGGTATGATGGAATCCTTGCCCTTCTTCTTATTCTTCTTTTTTGTTACAGGTGATGTCCTTGCGGGTCCCACTGCTGGAGTTGCTGTGACCTCGCTGAAGGTTTTCTGTTTGTCCTTTTGACTTTTGGTGGTCTGTGTGGCCTTACTGACGCGACGAACAGAATCGTGTTTGTCAAATACAGCCTTTTCAATCTTATAGAGGCGATTCGCGTTACGGTTCAGATTGAATACTCGCGAAACCTGCCCAATAACTTCCTTAAGTGTGGATCTAAACGCCGCTTTCGAGTTCTTGGTGTTCATCTGTTTTAGTACGGTGTTTAACTCCTTGTATATTTGAGATGTTAAACACTCAATTCCCTCCAGATGAGCTACCACCGTTCCCGGCAAATCTGACAACATTGTGGTGACTGGTGCCCCTCCATCGGAGACACACTCCGAGTCTGACGAGATAATAGTGGCCCGTGACCGGGTTTGTGGACCAGCCTGGGTGCCACTAGTTGAGGGGATGGCCTCATCCGGGGTTTTACCCTTCAGCGCCTCTTTCTCCTTATCCTTGGCTGTTTGTACACTGATGTATTCTCTGACCATCTCGGGGGTCACCAGGCCGTGACCTCCCGGACTAAGTGTTGCCCTAAGTGGCGTGCTATATCTTCTGTACCCGTCGTGGTAAATACAGGGGAAATGGTCCTCATAGTTTCCTTGAGCTGGTCACGTTGTCTCCTAAGTCCTCTGACGTTTTCCAAATGGGTGTCAACCGGGAGCGTTGCAGGGTCCTTTATCGTTAAATCCGTCCGTTTTGGGTTTTGTGGTTTATCATTATTGGCTGCCATGGCCTAGTATTAATGGTGGGAAAATGTCCCTTCTACCAGAGCCCTCTTGGTAGAATAAGGCCTTGACATACCCCTCCGGTTTAGCCATAGGCGGAGGGGGGATCGTTTGCGACCGCGGAGTGTGTGTGAAAGTGTAAATGTGTAAGAGTGTGTAGGAGAGAGGCGGCGTTACACCGGTGACGCAGGGAGGTAGGCCTGTGTGTACCGGGCGCGCCGCCTCTCAACTATGTGTGTGTGAGTGTGTATGTGTATATGTGTATGTGTGAGAGTGTGACCCGGCGCGACGCGGCCGTGCATCCCATCGGCACGACGCCTCCACCTTAGGATTATTGTGCCGGGCGCCACTTGCGTCGTTAGCCATCCCCGACGCATCCACCCTACTAAAAGTTTTCACTTCTTTCAGGTTTCAACGCCAGGGACTCCCAGGGGCACCACGAGGAGGTGACGCAAGAGGACTTGACTGGATCGGGCCCTCCAGGATCCCCGAGGGCAGCCGCCAGTGACCCACCGGAGCCGAAGCCCAGGTGAGTGTCGCATAGCCTGCTGCCGTCGGATCGCCCTTCGGTTTTTGACTTCCAGGTACACCACCCGGAAGAAAACCCTCACCAGCCTTCGCCGGTCCCTGGAAAAAGAGGACCGTCCCTACCCGGGGGCCTACCAGCCAGAAAGAGACAAATGATTTAAAAATCAAGTGCCTAATTCCAGCCGACAGACACCAAGGATCATTGGAACCCCAACGGCAGGCTATCTGCACCTTAAGTCGGGTCATGGTCAACTTCAAGAAGCTTGTCCAGGCCAAACACAACGCCGCTACCGCCGCTGCACGACTTCGCCTTCTGCAGGAGAAGTGGAACCAGTGTGAGAAACTCCACACTCGCCTCCATCAAACGGCTTCCAAGGAGCAGCTGGCGCATGAGCTCTACTTTACCGCAGCGGAGTTCAACGTCGCCGAAGAACTCTTCTACGAGGCATACGACTACTTTAACGGTCTGATAGAAAATCTTAATGTTACATCTAGCCTATCGGCGCAGCCGACTTTATCGGACGGGTCGCAAACGTCGGCAGTCGCTCCTGCGTCAATTAAAATCCCGCGCATCCAGTCACCGAAGTTTTCGGGTCGGTATACGGATTGGTTGGGTTTTAAGGACCTTTACGAGTCGTTGATTCATTCGAATACCGAGCTAACGGATGTACAACGGCTTCAGTATTTAAAGTCGACCTTAGAGGGCGAGGCCAGCCAGCTTATTCAACACGTATCGGTTACCGCGGCCAACTAGTCGTCGGCATGGCAATTACTCGTCGAACGCTACGATAACAAGCGCGCGTTGATCCAGACTCACCTCTCGACATTGTTTGACCTCCCGCCGGTCTGTAACGAAAATATCAAGGCCTTAAAATCTCTCCGTGACGTCACTCGCGAGGTTTTAAGCGTTCTGAAAAATCTAGGATGCCCTACCGATTCATGTGACCATCTAATCATACATTTGACTTTACGGAAATTAGATAAGCTGTCCCTCCGGGAATGGGAAATGACGCAGGGCGCGAGTACCGAATTCCCGACGTACTCGTCCCTCGACGAGTTTTTAGTCGCGCGTATACGTTCGCTTGAAGCTATTCAGGCCACTTCGGGCCCTCTGCCTCACGCTTCTCCGTCCTCGTCTACGGGGAATAAAAAGCAAAGGCCTTCGATTCACGCGCTCACGACGTCGTTCGCTACCGAACCGCCGTGTCCGTGCGGCAGTCGACATCGACTATACATTTGTGTTAATTTCAAGCGTCTCAACGTTGCCCAACGGAAGGAGTTCCTGCGATCACAACGACGTTGTTTCAACTGTCTTCGCACTGGACACCTCCCTGCAACCTGTCCAACGACGCAAAGCTGTCTGCGATGTGGTCAACGTCATCACACGCTACTACACTCTGACGTTAACGCTGCACAAGTTGCTGCGCAACCTAGTGCCGCTGCGTTGATTGCCGACACCGTCGCTAAGGGGACTTCTACTTCTTCCGCTACGGACCACGAAGTAACATCCACTTCTTCCGTCAATATTAATTGTCTGCGTGGACAAGCGTTAATGAAACAAAACGTATTCCTTGCTACAGCTATAATTACGGTGGAGGCGTCGAACGGCAGGCGGACGCGCGTCCGGGCCCTACTTGACCAGGGGTCGGAAGCCACGTTTTTGTCTCGCGACCTTGCACAAGTGCTGAGGGCCAAGCGATATCCTACTGCAACAAGGGTGAGCGGAGTCAGTGAATCATACGTTGGCGTAGCGCGCTCTCGCGTTGAGCTTATTTTACGTACTGTTTCCGAGTCGATTATGGTTACCGCACTTGTATTACCGCGTTTAAGCGCGTATCAGGCTCGGGTCCCGTTCAATCGGTCGTGTTGACCGCACTTGCAGGATCTTACTCTAGCAGATCCGAATTCATCCGGTAGTGAACCTATTTCGCTCATTATCGGCGCGGATTATTACGGGTCCCTACTGCGCGAAGGTCTTCGCCAGAGACCACCTGGAGCTCCGACGGCTCAACTAACGTTGTTCGGCTGGGTATTGTCCGGTCCCGTGCGCGTTCCCCACTCGCACGATCATACCGCGTCGAACGTCACTTTATCACACTGCCTTACCGCCGTGGAGCCATCTCCTTCACTTCGGAGCCTTCACAGAGATATAGTGCGTTTTTGGGAAGTCGAGGAGCTCTCCTCGCCTACTCCGTTGTCCGACGAGGACAAACTATGTGAAGAACATTTTGTTCGTACTCACTCTCGATCTTCCGACGGTCGGTACGTCGTGCGACTACCGTTCAAAGAAGAACCTCCGATTGATTTAGGAGAATCTTTAAGCAGGGCTCGCATTTTGATGAGCAAAGTATCACGTCGTTTAGACCGCGATGTCGAGCTCCGCGCACAATATACCGAGTTCATATCTGAATACGTCCAACTCGGTCATATGTATAACGCACCGGCATCGTCTACAATTCCTTTTCCGGTATACCTGCCTCATCACCCTGTGATAAAAGAGTCGAGTAGCACTACCAAACTTAGGGTAGTGTTTAACGCGTCGATTCCGACATCTAACACTACGTCTCTAAACGATCACTTATTAACTGGGCCGAAATTACAAACGGACATTAGTTCCATTGTTACCGCGTGGCGGATTCACCCTTACGTTTATAAGGCTGATCTTCAAAAAATGTTTAGGCAGATTCGCGTTAGTACGGAAGACCAGGATTATCAACGCATTTTGTGGTGCCCCTCCGCTCAATCGGAGGCGACACATTATCGCTTAGCTACGGTGATTTATGGCACCGCTTGCGCCCCCTTTCTTGCCAATCGAGTACTTTTACAACTCGCGGAAGACGAAGGGGCCGAGTTTCCTCGTGTTCAAAAAATAATTCGTCGCAACTTCTACGTGGACGATGCGTTTTTTGGTGCGTTCTCCGTGTCGAACGCCATAGAGATTCGTGACGAACTAGTCGCGCTTATGCAAAAGGGAGGCTTCACTTTGCACAAGTGGGCAACCAATTGTACTAAGCTCCTACCGGGGAATTGTTCTGACCACACTGTCCTTTCTATCGGTACTGCTTCCGCGGATGCAGACCAACAGAAGGTTCTCGGAATATCGTGGCACCCGGTGCAAGATGCATTTCGATTCTCATTTTCATCTCCGCTACCGCGAGCACCCACGAAGCGCACTGTGCTGTCGCTCATCGCGCGTCTGTACGATCCCCTCGGGTGGATCACTCCTACAGTGATCCAAGCAAAAATCCTCATGCAAAATCTTTGGTTAACCGGAGTCGACTGGGATGACACGTTGTCCGAGGAACTAGCCGCTCGCTGGTCGTCGTTTGTGTCCTCTCTTCCCGAGGTGCGTTGTCATCATGTACCCCGCTGGGTGGGCTTGCGTAATCTCGGGGAGGAGTGTGAACTGCATGGCTTCGCGGACGCTTCTACACGCGCCTACGCCGCAGTCGTATATTTACGGGTCTCCGATCGCGTCGAAGCATCCAAAGTTACCATGATTGCGGCAAAATCAAGGGTCGCGCCTGTGAAAACTTTGAGTGTACCGCGATTAGAATTATCCGCCGCTGTTTTGCTTTCGTGGTTGATGAAACGCGTCATTATCGATCTCGATCTTCCGAGTGCTCCTGTACTCGCATGGAGTGATTCCACGGTAACTCTAGCGTGGCTTGGCAAACATCCGGCCAAATGAAACACCTTCATGGCTAATAGGGTATCTGAGGTTCACTCCAACCTGGCCTCAGCGAATTGGCATCACGTTACGTCTCAAGACAATCCTGCGGATTGTGCATCCCAGGGTCTTACACCCACGGAGTTACGAGACCATTCTCTTTGGTGGAATGGTCCTGTCTGGTTGCAGTCTCTTCCCTCTGCGTGGCCTCTAACTTGCAACCAAGACGCTGAGGATCCACCTCTGGAACGAAGGGTGCACTTTGCTCGGGTGAACCAAGTGGATACGTCGTCATCTCCACTCGCGAATCTACCCGATAACGTGTCTACCTGGTCGAAGCTGTTACGCGTTACCGGGGCCATTTTTCGATACCGCGATCTATTACGGCAACGCGGTACCTCTGGCAACTATTTCGACATCACCAAAGAGTTCTGGGCAAAACTCCTACAGACAGCTTGCTATCACGGTGAGCTCCGGGCTCTCCGGTCGGGGGAGCCTATTCTTCGGGCTAGCCCTCTTTGGCGGCTAAATCCAATTCTTGATGAACGTGGAATCATTCGTGTAGGGGGAAGGGTTCGTCACGCTTCACTATCTGAAACTGCGCGACACCCGATTGTGCTCCCACAACATCGCGTTTCCGAGCTCGTGGCCAAACACTGCCACGCCCGCTGTTAACACGGCGGCACTCAGCTGACTCTGGCTACTCTCCGACAGGAGTTCTGGGTGGTTTCGGCGCGAAAAGTAGTCAAAACGGTCGTCAGGCAGTGCGTGACGTGCGTTCGACAACGTGCTGCGGTACCGCAGCAACTCATGGGCGACTTACCGTCCGTAAGAGTCATTCCGACTCGCACATTTACCAATACCGGGGTTGACTACGCAGGTCCCTACCTAGTGTGTACTACCAAGGGTCCAGGACACAAGGCTCACAAGGCCTAGATCGCCTTGTTTGTATGTCTCGCCTCCCGCGCAATACACCTCGAATTGGTTAGCGATTACTCCGCGTCCGCGATTTTAGCTGCTCTTAAACGTTTTGTATCGCGTCGCGGACTACCAGCTACAATGTTCAGCGATAACGGGACTACATTCATAGGCGCTGCCAGCGAAATTAAACGAGCGGTTCGCGAGTCTATGAATGCTACCATGTTTCACTTGGCGTTTTATTCCGCCCGGCGCTCCTCATTTTAGAGGAATCTGGGAAGCGGGTTTTTAGAGTGTCAAGGGTCACCTGAAACGTGTACTCAGCGATCACACTCTGACGTACGAGTTCTCCACTCTGTTGTGTCAAATCGAAGCGTGTCTAAACTCGCGACCCCTTGCGCCACTGGACGACGATCCCGACAATTTCGCTTACCTAACACCGGGTCACTTTCTTGTAGGATGATCGCGAAAGGCGCGATCCCGCTCGCCGCGAAAGAAGGAGGGCGAGGCGGAGCCGTGGACGTGGCCGGGGGACCCGCACGGCCGGCTCTGCGGACGTCGACGGGGGGCGGGTCCCTCCGTAGGCGTCCCGCCTCGCTGTCCTCGCAGGCTGGGCCTGCGCGGGTGGGGCGGGCGCGTGCGCGGACATGAGCAGCTGGGGCTTAGGCCTCGATAGGTCCTCTCTCCGCGCACGCGTCCGGGCAGGCTGGACCTGCCGGGGGTTAGGCGGGCGCGTGTGTGCGGGGTCGCGGGG
>NW_015373956.1:430439-432781 GCF_001272555.1 Dufourea novaeangliae | reverse complement strand
CTCCGAGGTAGTGTGGGACTCTCACCCACTAAAACCTCCGCAGCAGCCATCTCGGGCGGAACTCGGCGGTGGCGGGATCTCGTATGAACGCACCGCCACCGCCGCGCCTGTGCTCCCCTTATCGGGGAGCCCGCTCCGTGGGGGCGATCGAAACGCCCCCCAGAGGTGACCGATACCCCGGTCACCCACCCTCCTCTACTCCGCCAACGTCAGAGGACTGCACTCCGACGCCGGCACTACCGGGCCGCTTTGGATGCAGCCGGGGACCCCACCCCGACTGCATCAGCGGCCCCGGCGGACGCGCGCGCGAAGGCGGGAGCCACAGGAGACGAAGTTCCGCCTCCCGATGTCCACGCACGCGTCCGCCCATACACGCAGGCCTCGCCTGCCGGGGAGCGAGGAGACTGCCCCCCCACGCCGGCGCCGTCGGGGCCTGCTGTGCGGGCCCCACGGCCCCGCCCACGACCCCGCCTCGCTCTCCTCCTCTCTCGACGAGCGGGATCGCTCGCCTCGCGATCCCGCTCGTCGTCCTCCTTCCGCGAGATGACGGTCTCGCAGAAGGAGGACACCGCCCTCCACGACCTCTCGCTCCCCACCATGGCCGCAACCACGGCCGGGAGCGAGAGGTCTCCCCCTATCTCTAAACAGAGTGCCCGCCTCTCCCTGGCAAAGGCCGGGCACTCCTCCAGCACATGCTGCGCGGAGTCAACCTTCGCGCCGCACTGGTGCCGCCGCGCAACCTTCTGTAGGTACACCCCGAAGCATCCGTGCCCGGTGAGCACCTGCGTGAGCCGGTAGGATAGCCTGCCGTGCCGACGGTCCAGCCATCCATCAAGGACGGGCAGGACCGCGACCACGGCTCGCTGCCGGGCGGCGCCGCTGTCGTACAGCTGGCGCCGCCACTTTTCACGAGCGAGCCGTCGGCACTGGCGCTTCATCACCTCGACCGCGTCGTCCGGCGGGTCGACCCCGTTCCGGCGGAGGCCCTGCAGACACCTATACAGATGGGCGTCAGCCTCCGCCTGGAAATCAAAGGGCACGACCCCTGCCAGGACGGCCGCCGCCTCGTGGGAGACGGTGCGGTACCCCCTCGCGATCCTGATGGCCATGCAGCGCTGAATGCGCCGCAGTAGCTGCCGGCCCCGCCGGCGGGCCATCAGGTCGCGGGCCCACACGGTTGACCCGTATAGGGCCATCGCACGCACCACCCCCATGTAGAGGCGGCGTACCCTCTCCTCCGGCCCCCCGAGATTGGGCATCAGACGACCCAACAGGGTCGCCACGCCCTGAATCCGATGGGCCAGGCGGCCGAAGTGTCCCTCGAAGCGCCAGCGGCTGTCCAGGTAGAGGCCGAGGTACTTCATACGTCCCTCGACCCGGACACAGGCGTCTCCTACTCGGACCCAGGCCTGGGGGACCCGCCGCGACAGAGGCAGTCCATGAAACAGGACTACCTCCGTCTTTGGCGGCGAGATCTGCAACGCCAGGTCCCTGATCCTGGCGACGATGAGCGCCGCCGCCACCTCCGCAATGCGGATGGTCCTCGTCCACTCTCTCCCGACCGCGATGATCAGTGTGTCGTCCGTGTAGCAGACGAAACGCACACCGGGCGGGAGGAGCCCGCGCAACACCGAGTCGTACCCCAAGTTCCACAGTAGGGGTCCAAGAACGGACCCCTGGGGCACGCCTCGGCTGACCCTCCGACGTATGACTACGCCGCCCCGGCCGGGTTATTCGATCACCCTGCCCGACAGGTAGTCCCGCAGCACGATCCGGAGATACGGAGGCACCCCGTGTTCTCGGAGTGCCTCCCGGATCGAGTCCCAGCGGATGGTGTTAAAGGCGTTGGCGATTTCCAAACTGATCGCCAACGCCACACCACCGCGGGAAACTGCCCGGTCCGCGAGGCAACGCACGTGATCTATCGCATCTAGTGTAGACCGTCCCCCGCGGAAACCGTATTGGCAGTCCGCCAAACCGGGACCACCGTCGGACATGCCCCTCGACAGGCGGGCAGCGAGCACGCGCTCGAAGAGCTTGCCCACCTCGTCGAGGAGGCATATCGGCCGGTACGCGGAAAGAGAGTCTGCGGGCTTTCCTTTCTTCGGGACGAGGACCATCCGGCCCGGCTTCCAGGGCAGCGGGACCCGCCCCGATATCATGCAGCTGTCAAATAGCCGTACGAGTCGGAGCCCGAGGACGCGTGAGTCCAAACCCAGCGCCCGCCCGGGCATGCCGTCAGGCCCCGGAGCCTTATTGGCCCCGAGGCGCATGACGGCCGCCGCGAGCTCCTCCTGCGTGACCCCCATCTCGGCAGACCAGTTGGTCGGGTCCGCCGGCTC
>NW_015373956.1:427496-430205 GCF_001272555.1 Dufourea novaeangliae | reverse complement strand
CACACGTCACGCAGCGCAGCGATCCCGTCGCTCCACCAATACGAGGCCCGCCTAGGGGGCTTCCTGACCCGGGGCATGGCTGCGTCACACGAAGCCGCCATTGCCTCCCGGAACCATTCAGCCTCCCTGTCGACGTCCGCGACCAGTCCGGCCGGAGCCTCCGGCCAGGACACGGCGAGGGCCGCTGCCATCAGCGCGTCCTACTCCAGGCGCTTGAGCGCCCATCTACGCGGCGGCCGGCCAGCGTCCGGGCGGAGAGCGGGGTGGTGTCGAGGGGCGGCGGAAACAACAAAAATGATGTGGAGGTGGTCACTAAGTGTCACCACCTCCTCCGCCACCCTCCACCCCGACACGAGACGCGCGGCGGCGGGTGTAGCCCATGAGAGGTCAACGATTGACTCTCCCTGCCACCGCACGCACGTGCTCGCAGACCCTCGGTTGTGCAGCCGAAGGTCCGCGCTCGCCGCCCATTCCTCCGCGGCATCGCCCCTCGCGTCGGTCCTGGGGCTTCCCCAGAGGGTAGACTTCGCATTGAAGTCCCCCAGGACCAATGTTGGACGAGTCGGATCATGGGACACAATGTCCCGGATCCCGTCCAACAGCACCTCAAATGCCGCGAAGGGCATGCTCGGAGGGGCATACACCCCGACCACCGCGAGGCGCCCATACAGCGCCGCGACGAAGCCGCACCCGCGCGTCAAAACGCTCAGGGGGGCGGCCCCGTCGCCGACCATCGCCACGGAGCCCAGCGCGTGCCCCGCCCAATCGGGGCAGTCAGGGACGCGGTACGGCTCGGCGGCGACGGCCAGGCCAACCCCCAACTCGGCCAGGCTATGGGCAAACAAGTCCTGCGCCCGTGCCGAGTGGTTGAGGTTGGCCTGGAGGATCCGGACCATAGGGGGGAAGGTTAGTCCGTAACCATGGCCTCCCCCTGGCCGGATCCTCCCTCCTCCGCCGCCGACGCCAACGGCGTCGGAGGTGGGTCGCCAGCCGAGCCAGTCGGCCGGCCCACCCCCCGCTGTGTCGACGCCACCGCCGCCGCCGCGCCACGCCCCCCTCGGCCCCGCCGGGACGGCGGAGGCGCGCTGTATGGTCGTCCTCCGCCAACCAAACTTACCACCGACGAAGTGGAAACTTGGCCGTGTAGTCGAGTGTCATCCCGGTCAAGACGGCCTGGTGGGAGTCGTGACTCTTCGAACTCCATTGGGTACTGTAAAGCGTCCTGTTACGCAGCTTGTCTTGCTACCGGTCGAAGCTAGCGAAAATGATCGTTAAAATAATGCAAGTAATTTGTTATTAGGGCCGTCTAGACTGCGATCACCTCGCTGCGCACCCCGTTTGCGATTCCCGCTGCGTGAATTCGCCTCTCCGCTCACGCCTTGCAGTCTAGTTGCACTTACAAGTATAACCTGTATTTTTTGTTTAAGTTTTCTACGTCGGCCGTCCCTCAAGAGCCGTGGCCTGTCACGGCGGGCGGTCTCGACCTCGTCGATGTGTTAATTTAGTTTAAGCTCTCTTCGTCGGCCGTCCCTCAAGAGCCGTGGCCTGTCACGGCGGGCGGTCCCGACCTCTTTAATGTATTAATTCAAGTTTGTTCTGTTATCCGTTCGCATTGATTTCGTTCCAGGGGAACGAGGCGGTCGTTATGTTCGGGATTCTGTAGAAGTTTCAACGGGGGAGAGGATGACGGTTCCCGTTCCACGGCGCGAGCGGATCGCATCGTAGCGCGTGCTGACGCGTGTTATACCATCTATGCGCAACATGCCTAATCGGCTAACTGTCGATGGCTGACAGGTGTAATGGATTCGCGCGTGGTGTCGCGCACCGTCTTCCGCTCCCCAACCGCCATGCTTTTGCCGAATTGGGCGAACTTCCTTCATCTCGTACGGACTATCGAACTGGACGGACGTGTGTCTGCTCCTCGGTCGTGCCGTCGAATAAGCCACGCGTGCTTTAGCTACTCGTTTGTGCTGGCGAGTTGGCCACGCGTGTTCGGGTTTACTTCTCGTTTGTGCTGGCGAGCAAGTATTAACCCGTCTTCTTTTCTTCTCGCGGTGTTGGCGAGCAAGCCACACACGTATCGTTTCTTTCTCGTTTGTGCTGGCGCGAAAGTAACACGTGTGCACGCGCCGCGTAATTTTGTTATAACCTCCACAGGCTAGTACTAAGCCTTCACGAGGACACTGTTTTGTTAATCGGACGAACCGTAAAGGGAAATAAAGCCACCGTTATGTAAGTGTGTACGAAAGTTCAAACCTAACCTTACATCCTCGCTATTCATGACCACGTGTGCTCAATTCTGTTCCCGATCGGCACATTTGCGAAGTGGGCTGCTACACTCCACCCACTTCTTGTAACGTTTATTTTACTTGGCAATCTTTATTCGTAACAGACGTTACAGTGATTTTTCAAAAAAAATCAAATTCTCACGACTCCTAATACCTGTAACAATTATGTCAATAAAAGATAAATAAATATCATTTCCAACAAGAGATTTGAATAGTATTTTTTTTTGTATGTGGAATACCCGGAATATATATTGTGCCATTTTTACAACTTGTTTCTCGGGAATACCATGTCAAGTATCTCGTATGTAATTCCATCGATTAAAAAAATGAGCATCATTACAAGTATGAATCGAAAAGGATTATCGTTTCACGCATTAGTACGTAAATATTACAATATGAAACATTATTCTCGAATCTCTTT
>NW_015373956.1:421101-427349 GCF_001272555.1 Dufourea novaeangliae | reverse complement strand
TGTCTTCGCGTAGGAAATACACAAACCCAGCTTGATGGTAACGGGGAACAAAATTTATTTGTGGGTACCGCCGCTAGATGTCGTATTATCAAGCCGTCCCAAATATCGATTTTGTATTTCCGCTGGCGTCCGGTTGTTTATATCCGCGCTTCGATCGATTCGGAGTTGGCCCCAAAGGAGTCACCCCCCTTAAAAGAAAAAGGATTGTTAGAACAGAATCCAATGTTTTTACTGGAGCAAGAATTTCAAAATTTACCACTTCACATCTTTAAAAATGAGGTTAAAAATAAGGCAAAAAGTTCTTATGGGAAGCGGTATGAAGTAGACATTAAAGAGTTTGCTTTCACCTTAAATTATCATTCTCCAAGAGCATATAATTACTGCAGGTGTGCTTGTTGCTTATTTTCTATTGCTTGTTACTTTTTATGGTTTCCAATTTTGGCAAATTTTATATTATATATTCTTCTGTGCATGTTGTGAAAGAGTTTATGCATGAATATGTGCATGAAATTAATTGTTAGTGTTGTATATCTATAATAGTTTTCTATAATTTTAATTTTTTTTTTTAGAACAATTCTTAATCTTCCTCATCCATCGTCTTTAAGGAAGTGGACACAGTCTGTAAATGCTGAACCTGGATTTCAGAAAGATGTTTTCGAAATGCTTTCTACGTTAAGTTTCGAAGATAAGGATTGCAATTTAGTGTTTGACTCTATGTCAATTAGAAAACAGTTAATATGGTGCAAAAAATCACATAAGTACAAAGGGTATTGTGATTATGGAGAAAATATTACCGTTGAAGGTAATGAAACCATGGCTACAGAAGCCTTAGTATTTATGATCGTACATCTAAAAGGACAGTGGAAATGGCCAATCGGCTACTTCTTAATTAATAAGATCAACAGTACCGTTCAAGCACAATTGATGGTAAACGCTTTAAATTTATTAGCCGATTCCGGTGTGAAAGTTTGGAGTGTAACTTGTGATGGTACAGCAACTAACATCAGTACCCTACAATTATTAGGGTGTAATTTAATAGCAGAAAATTTTGTCAACATGAAAACTTTTTTTAATCATCCGTCTAGAAGCTATAAAATATATGCTATATTAGATGCAGCACACATGTTAAAATTATCAAGGAATACTTTTGCCGAATACAGTGATTTAAGAATTGACAATGATAGCATTCAATGGAAATATATAGAAAATTTGTTTAATCTACAAAATGAGTTAACTTTAAAATTTAAAAATAAATTAGACAGTAACTGCATAAATTGGCAACAAAATAAAATGAAAGTCAGGTACGCAGCACACACGTTAAGCTCATCTGTTGCAAACGCACTACAATTTTTATGCGCGAACGGCACGAAAGGTTTTGAAAATAGTGAATCTACTGTAACATTTATTAAAAATATCGACAGAATATTTGATTTTTTAAACTCTAGAAGCCCGATTGGGAAAGGGTTTAAGAAGCCTTTAAGATTAGCAGATATACCCAGTTTAAAAATTGCAATGGAGAAAAGAATAGAATATTTATTTCGTTTGCGGAATTCAAATGGACAATTTATATATCAGAGTAGAAAGAAAACCTTCATTATTGGCTTCGCTTGCGCGATAAAATCAATTCTTTCAGTAGCTGAAGAACTCTTAATACAAACTAATTACAAATATTTATTAACTTATAATTTCTCACAGGACTACTTAGAAATATTTTTTTCCAAAATTAGATCCAGACACGGATTTAATAACAATCCTAACGCCATTCAATTTTGCTCTGCATTTAAGCAAATTTTACTAAAAAATCGTATTCATGTTTCTCCGGCAGTTAACTGTGTAGCTTTAAACGATGACACTATCGGATCAATTTTTAAAATTGAGTGGCCGAAAAAAAATAAAACTGCCACCGCTGACGATGATACGGAAATAGAAGTAGGCACAATACCGACACTGCATCTGCAAATGAAAGATTATATATTACATTATATAGGAGGATATGTAGTCAAATCATTATTAAAAACACTTGATTGTGCGTCATGCGCAACAGTACTAGTGCTACAAAAAAATGATCATGCGTACCATCACAGTACGATATACTCTAAATTTACAGATCTCGTCAATAACGGAGGTTTAAGGGGTCTCCCTAGTGTGACGCGCTAGAAATAAGGCAATCTTTGAGAATTTTTTAAAAGAAAAATACTTCGTGATACAGTTCTAAGTTTTGAGCATTTATTCATTGACATTTAAAGAATGTATTTAAATTTTTGTAAGCAATAATAATTATTATATTTATAGTTATCGTGGTTATAAAACGACCTCGAAAAAAAAACACGTGTTGCTGGCGAACATGATTGCCGCTGTTGTAGCTATCTGAAACAGAAAAGGCAAGTAGTGTGGCTATAGCCGGAACTAGAACAAAAGAAAATCGACAAAAAATACAAAAATGGCAAAACTTTAAAAAAAAATTTCACTTTTCGGCAAAAAATTTGTTAACTTTTTCAGCCGCAAAATTCGAATTTTGCGAATAAAGACTTTATTGTAGTTCCCGCTATAACAGGACATGTACTGAATATATATGTTAAGCCTCAAGTCATTTGGTTCAGTAGTTTTTGAGATATCATGTTCGCCAGGTCGAAAAAAGTCGTTTCGAGAAAAACGCGTTTAAAAGTTCAGATACTGTTTAACAGGTAATAAATTATACTTACGATTAATCACCTATGCCAGGTGCATACAGGACACCTTCCTCTTCCTCATAAAATTCCTGTATTGCTGCATTTGCCTTCCTCCTAGCAATTCGAGCCTCTTTTGTCGCCTCGAGGTGCCTTTTTTCACAGAGTAAAATTCGCCTGGAGTCTTGCGTATCCGCAAAACTTTTGGCTGCTAGTCCAATCACTATGCCCATCGTGTTGAGTATTTTTAAAATTGACAGATAGCCATCATTATATATTGCAGTGGCTAAATAAGATGCTATCTCAACCGTTTTTGCCCCAGAATATATATGTTTGGGAGCAAAGTGCCAAAGTAGGCCGTTAAAACTCTCATTATTCTGTGTGTTTCCACCTAAACATCGTTCTAATAAATTGTCTTGAGATAAATCAGTATAAATGGGTTTGATAACTTGCTGTACAAGATCACGTCTTCACTTTCCAGTAATTTTTTACCAGATGTGCTGGCGAAACTTACGCCCTGCTCTGCAGTGTAACGATTTCCGCCAAATTTTCTTTTCCTGGTTCTATTTCCAGTGGCTTTTAAATGTTGCTTGTCACTTTTCTTAGCCATTTTCTGTCCCTTCGGTCACTTCTGTTCTGCCCGAAGGTCTACGACGAACTGAATCATTCACCTTTGTTTATATTTCCCGTAATTCAAATATACTACAATTAGACGCTTGGAGGGGTCCTTTTAGCACAGAAGGGGATGATTGAGGTAGCCGAGTCGTAGAAAACTCTGGGAGTAACGATTTTACATTACAAAAGAATCGGCCTTCGCTGCAAGCGTCGAGCGCTCCGACTGTATACCTGCGCGCCCGGTCGCGCCACTACATTTCATAGCTCATAGCGTTGCCAATTTTTCAAATTCAGCCGTAATGCTTTAGGAATATGTTCTTAAGTTATTGAACTTTAAGAAAAAGCAAAAAAAAAATCGATTTTTTTGACCCGTTACACTAGGGAGACCCCTTAATTATTCCGTCTGAAAGTGTAAATCAAGTTGTGCGACACACGGAAAATGAAATGTTCATTCAAACAGAATGTTTGAAAACATTACACGAACGTAATATGGATAACAAAATTTTGATTAAAGTAAAAAATTACTTCGCCTTCAACGATAATATTTTTACAAATTTAGAGTGTGAGGTTTCTCATTTACAAGCTAACCATAAGCTAAGACTAATATCCTCAATAGCGCATAAATTCTTGTGTCTTAGATTTTATTCGTATGGAATGTTTTTTACGAACGAAATATTAAAACCTATTCGAAATAGGCAAAAGTTTAATAAACTGACACTTTTTTGTAATGAGTAGTTTTTTGCAAATACATGTTTTGAACAAGACATGAGGTATTTTTATTTTGACTGTGATACCTGTCCACAATGCACCGCAAATTCATGTTATCACTAGACTGCGGATATTTATGCAAATATGTATGTTTATAAAAGAAATATACGAAACATATGCATTATGCAAAATAAGAAATATGTTTCAAAAACCCTCTAATAATGGAATAAAATTTCTACTTTAATCCTATTTTTCTGTACCGTGTAAGCGGAATACGTATTTCCATAAACATCCGCAACCCAGTTACCACATTTTATAAAATTTATACCTTTATTAATGTTGAAAAGTAACAAGGGTTTTGCATGTTCTGCTGTCTACCTTATTTGTATATCTATATATATAGTTCAAAAGTGCTATAGTATAGTATTCTAACTTTGTACCTATTGACAAATGGCCGCCATCCCCACCACGGTACCAATTTGCCTCACTTGCTACGGCCAGGCTCGCAGTCTAGTGTATTATACAGGGTGTTCGACAACTAGTGGGAAAAAATTTACGGGGTGATTTTGAGGCAAAATAAAACGAAAATCAAGAATAACGAAATTGCGAAAAATGCTTCGTTTGTTAGTTATAAGCGTTTAAAAATTGACCGAAATCATGGCAATCCGCGCGCACGGAGTGTCAGCGGATCACGGCTCAACAGGGGCGTGCAGTCACTTTAAAGACTCAACGACGTGCAGGAACAGTCGGTAGAACAGCTGTTTACTTACCTCGTAGAAGATGTCGATAACTTGTGCCCGCGGTATTTGAGTCGAATCCATTTGTATCGCATTAACTCTGATTACTCGATAAAATTCGCAAGAAATGTAAATATCTTCTTACGAATATTATCGAGTAGAGAGGGTTAATGTCCCCTCTAGTTGTCACGTATCACAATTGTCCTGTCCACGAGTATCCATGAAATTAATCCGCACACGCACGTACACCACAGAAGTCCGCGAAAAGTGTCCACACACACTGAGCCATTGTCCCGTCCGCGAAAAATGTCCATACACACTGCGCGATTGTCCCGACCGCGAAAAATGTTCACACACTGCGCGATTAAGTAGACCCGCGAGCTGTTCCTCCGTTGGGTTTAACACTCTATAGGTTACACAAAACTAACACTCAAAATAATTAATTTAAAACTATTTAACACTAACTTTTATACTAATTTTTAACACGATATAATTAATAAAACCTACAATATTTAATAATACCTGCAATAATGAATAAAACCTACAATATTTATTAAAACCTGCAATAATGAATAAAATCTACAATATTTAATAAAACTTGCAATAATTAATCAAATCTACAATACTTAATAAAACCTACAATAATTAATAAGACTTACAATAATTAATTTGCACTATTTATAACGACGACATACGCGACACTACTAAATAATCACTACGTAATCGCTAAATAAACTAAAACTTAGTTTTCCGAAGATGAACTCTATTTGCTCGTAGAATGCAAAGGGCACCGTTCGGAAAGGACGACTGATATTGTTGAACTGATCCTCCCTCGTTAGGATCGATGTGGCGTAATAGGTCGATCCCCACTCTTTCATGGTCAATACTTTTTGGGAAGGAAAAACTGCATGGGAAAGTGTCTTGGAGGTCGCGTTTCTTTTCGTATATTCTTAGAGCAACATCTGTATTTTTTTCTCATACACCACTCGGGGCCTCGAGGCTACTTGGCCACGATGCCGAGGGAGCGCGCGTCTGGACATTATAAAACTGCCTCTTGTCTTCTGCAGGACGACCACCCGCCGATTTCCTGTAACGTCTTACTGCCATCGACGAAGACCTTGCCTATTGTGTTTTCGGCCGTCCCTCTAGACATTAACTTGTAAAAAGAACTTTCAACCTCGAATTCCAATTCCATGTTAGAAATGGTTCATATTACACCGAATGTATGTGTTTAACAATTTTATTTATTTTAGTTTCTTAGTTTCTTCATGCATCGTAATGAAGGTGCGGCAAATTTCATCTTAGTTTCATTCTAATATCATTATACGTTTTGTATGATGCATGTTAATTGCATATTATTTCTTTGCGGAAACAAGAACCTCAAACACTTGGAGTAAGATCGAAAGTGGTAATAAAAAATATTGAATATTGAATATTGACTTACTGTATGTTTTATGTGCATTGCACATTTTATTACCACTTCGATCTTACTCCAAGTGTTTGAGGTTCTTGTTTCCGCAAA
>NW_015373956.1:417286-420350 GCF_001272555.1 Dufourea novaeangliae | reverse complement strand
ATGCGATACAAATGGATTCGACTCAAATACCGCGGGCACAAGTTATCGACATCTTCTACGAGGTAAGTAAACAGCTGTTCTACCGACTGTTCCTGCACGTCGTTGAGTCTTTAAAGTGACTGCACGCCCCTGTTGAGCCGTGATCCGCTGACACTCCGTGCGCGCGGATTGCCATGATTTCGGTCAATTTTTAAACGCTTATAACTAACAAACGAAGCATTTTTCGCAATTTCGTTATTCTTGATTTTCGTCTTATTTTGCCTCAAAGAATCACACCTTAAATTTTTTCCCACTAGTTGTCGAACACCCTGTATAGAAGTCTGTGGTCTGGCCTGAATGGCGGCCATTTTGGAAAGTCCCTCGGCAATGAAATCCTGGATCGAAACGACTATAGGGCGATTTTTACCTTGCTTAGAATCCATCTCACCCTCCGACACAGGGTCGGAGGGGAGAGTGACGAAGATATTATCCGGATTGAATAGAGAAGGATCAGATTGACTTACCGCAACAGGTGTGTCTGATTCTAAGTAATATTGAATAGGGCCTGCGGATCCCACCTGGGCCGAAACGATTGAAAAAGAGTCCGAGACCCTCAAATATTGCTCCACGAGATTGAGACCCTTGGAGGCGATGCGGGGGGAGCCAGGACTTCCTCCTCAGGTGAGCCTTGGATCGGGGCCGGGGCCGCCGATATCGTCGTCACTGGTGTGTCCCTTGATTCAAGATTATTTCTTGTTAGACCGCATCTCAATTTCCCCGAAGCATCAGGGGCACGCAGAAACTCGCTAGCTTTACGCCTCACCGCGAAGCGTTTAGATGAAGGCGCGGGGCGGCGATCCGGCGGCGCCAGCCCCGAACGGCAGGAACACACTCTACGAAGTTTAATGTTAAATCGACCGTTAATGAAAGAATCAACCGAATTAATGGAAAATATGAGACGAAGTTACGCAGTTCCCATGTGGGAACAGCTTGGAACGATACCACACAATAAACACTGTACGTCGAATAGGTGTCGGAACTCGTGCGCGAAAACAAAACACGTCCGTACTCTACGGCGACACGGCAGCGACTGGTATGAGTGAATGTAACCCGGCGGTAACACCAATAGATATTAATGCGAAACTGGAGAAACCAGAGAGTGTCGACACAAATGTGATGCGTCAATATCCATACCGGAGTTTGATCGGTGCATTATTGTATTTATCAGTGTCTACTAGGCCGGATATTGCGTATGCCGTCAATTTTTTGAGCCAATTCAATTCAAATTATAATATAGACCATTGGAAAGCCGCGAAGAGAGTGTTGCGATACCTGAAACGTACATGCGAGAATGGTTTAGTGCAGGCCTGTCCAACTACTGGCCCGCGGGTCATTTCGCCAGACGACGCGGTCCCCACCATCACTCAGTCCATACCCCACTATTCGCTTGCGCTGCGATGCGATCGTGGGGCAAGAGGTACGTGCGGGTAGGAATTTCTGGAGCGTCAGAAGTAGGGACAGTCAGAGCATGTACACACGCTTTCTTTTCTCTATATCGTCGGGCTTCTTGTGGATATGGAGGGGGTTCATTCCCCTCGGCTGAAAGAGCAAGCCGGTAGGGGCGATTATCGATTTTGGCCCGCGGGCCAGAAGTTTGACAGGCCTGGTTTAGTGTATGAGAGAACTGGCCTGCCGTTATTCGGTGTTGTTGATGCGGACTGGAGTGCAAATGCAATCGATAGAAAATCGTATTCCGGATATGCGTTTATTTTGGCGGGAGCGCCAATCAGTTGGGAAGCGCGTAAGCAAAGAACAGTAGCGTTATCTAGCACCGAGGCCGAATACATGGCGTTATCGGAAGCGACGAAAGAAGCCATGCATCAACGCGAAATTCTAAATAACGTGGGTATGGAGTGTGAATGCATAACTTTATTTAACGATAATCAAGGCGCAATGAAACTCGTTCAAAATAGAGGTTACCATTCACGAACCAAACATATAGATGTACGACATCACTTTATCCGCGAAATATACGAGAAAGGGATAATTAGTTTAAAGTATTTACGTACAGAAGAGATGCCCGCGGACATGTTAACGAAAGGCTTGAGTGGGATAAAACACCGTTAATGTTTGCGTAATTTAGGAATGATAGGTGTATGAAGGTGAAAAACCAGCTGACGACTTCGAGGAGAGGTGTTGAGAATAGCGAAGGTCGCTAGCTTTGAAACGATCTTCCCATATATACAGGGTGTCCCAAAAATGTCCTCCGACCCGGAAATGTGGCACTCGGGGCGTGAATTGGAACAACTTTTTCCTTAGCCAAAATTTAAACTGAGGTTTCGTTTACGAAATATTAACGAAAAACCGTGACCAATCAGAGCGCGAGTTTGCCAGCCGAGTTCCCGCCCTAGCGGTGGCTACGCGCTACACTTGTACTACGAAACTCCGAACAAGTAGGTCACCATGCATCGCAGGAAACCGCGTATAATAATAGCAAATAAACAAGACGTAACAAATAAAATCATACTTTTTATCATCTGTCTTTTGTTATTTAACGAGATTAGTGAATGAAACGTAAATGTAGGCAAATTATGTGTGACGTAAAAAGACGAATGCACATTTACATTTTTGTAAATTCCTTTGTACGAATTTGTAAATTTCCTTTTCAAATAACGTGTGAACGAAAAGGTAATGTAACAAAGAATAAACGAGAAGTGATTGTAGTTCGGTGAAATTAATAAAACAATAATGACCAATAAACTGAATAGAACTCACCCTTACGGAAATTCACCTGCAGCGTAGAAACCTGCGTCAGTAGGTCAGTGTACCGATCCTGGTCATCGACGGCCCAAACGGTTTATGGCAGGGTATGGCCCAGTTCGCAGGTGATCGCAGGTATACCTCACCAGCCGAAGTTAAGGGTTGTAACGTCAAGTGCGTCCTGGTTATTCCACAGAATACGTACTCGCTTCACTGCACGACCACTAACACTGATCACCCGACACAATCACTTAATGTATTTTTAATCCAACGTGTTGTTACTACGTTTGGAAAATTCGTGGCCTCGGAAGGGGCCGATTGTTTT
>NW_015373956.1:416133-416721 GCF_001272555.1 Dufourea novaeangliae | reverse complement strand
GAAATATAAAAACCGTACAATTTGCAATATTGTGTTTGTTTTGATATTGAATGTAGCTATATCATTGAATTCCAGAATAATCCCTTTCTTTAAACAATCTTTCGTTGAACTCTTTTCTGTAAATCATTGACACTTTGACATAGCTTTTAATCTATTGAAATAGTCTGGAGCGTTAGCGATACCATCAGTCGACTGTAATAGTGGAGCGCCCGATTCTTTTACCTGAACCGGGGCGCACCGCTGTCTTCAATGGGTTACTATTACGTTAATATGAACCGCATCACCCTACCGATAGGCTTATTTTACGGAAAAGAATTTAACGAATACGGTTTTTATATTTCTAATAATTTCCGAGATATTTGACAAAATACTATAAAAAAAAGATACGTATGAAATGTTTTCATGAGAACTACAATTTCACAAAGTTGTAATAAAATTGTCGATTGTCAATTCTGTTGTGAGTTCACGGTTGCTACGAGGCCGAAGATTGTAAGCCATAAATAACCAAAAATTCCACTTCGGCCTCTACAAGGGTGGTCGTCCAGGGCCTTGCAGCGTCAACTGACACGTGTCGGTAAATTTTTTTCC
>NW_015373956.1:414534-414841 GCF_001272555.1 Dufourea novaeangliae | reverse complement strand
AGTGAAGCTGCGATGTTACAGTTTCTTTATTGCCATGACTAAGTATATCATTACTATCTATGTATATATATCAATATTCTGCTTAATAACAATAGTGAAATCGAAAGCTGGTTTTATGACCATTCTAGTCGATGTTCAACGAAACAGTATTCCTGTCTCTTCGTTTTCGATCGACACCCGATGGTGACTTTCAGAGTGACCTAGGTCAGGCCACCATTATCGGGCCCAGTCACAACAAAATTCGTCGGTCAAAGCAAAAAAGCTACGAGCACCGAAGTAGTAAAAAATCTTCAGGTTTATAAGTCGA
>NW_015373956.1:394617-413744 GCF_001272555.1 Dufourea novaeangliae | reverse complement strand
CGACTCCCTCTGTTTTATCGATGCTCGTGGTAACGCAGGCCAAAGTGACTGACAAATACCATAAACGCCTCTAGCGGAGAATCCTTGAACTATACCACTGTTTATTTCTGCGTCTGGACGCATCAAATCGTAGGAACCAACTTGTGCCTTCCAGAAGTGATAAAATGACTCAAATCGAATTTGCACGATAGTGTGATAGTAGTGTACAGGGTGGTCTGGTCTGCTTTTGACGAGAAAACCATTAAATCGTGAGATATTTGACAAAATGTGACTTGTGCAGCCATCTTGTGTGTTTTCATCGGCGTCTGTCACAATTGCACACTTTCTAAAATTCTAATTCTTTCAATTAAAATGTGTTTATTGGTGTTTATACGGACCAGACCACCCTGTAGGGAAGTCTACCCGTGAGTTCTATACCCGTGAAAAGTTCATTTGTGCAATTGTTCAGACAGAAATTGGAATTTACGAAATCAATTGTCTCTCTTGCACATCGCATATACATACACGGTTCTCATTGATTGTGTGAGTGCACGGCCAGCGCACGGACCACGGAGTCTCCCCCCTTAATACTATGCCGTCCGGTAACACCACGTTGGTGCCACGCGAAAAATTTCAGGCAAATGCCGGTGACACCACGTTGGTGTCGCGTGCAAAGCTATCGCACAAACGCTAGTATCGCTTGTGTAAGTCTTGTGGAATGCTTTTACACCTCGGAGATTGTTTTGCTTCTTACCATTTAAAAGAGAAATATTAAGCATTCAGGAAACTAATACATAAATAAAACGTATATGTTGGGGATCCAATCGAATATACCGTCGAAAAGGCGCTACTAGCGGAAGCGCCATATTCGCACCACGAATATCTTTTGTTTTCGACTAGGCGTCCACGAGGCTCGAGAAGACACGGCAGTGAGTCTCTGCGCCCACCTCCTAGGATTAAGTCACATATTGTAAACCTTCGTGATCCCTAATACATGTTAACCTCAATAGTGATTAACCATCGCGTGTGTTATTCAATACCCCTCGCGAAAGACTCAACAGTATATATAATACTAAGAAATCTTACATTTATTTACATATATCCTCGAATTTTCGTGAAAATGAGGAGACAGGATTAAGAACTATTGAGATTAGTAAAACATGACCTTTTAATTATGATCTGGAAAAGAAAAGATCTACACGAGCACAAGTCCTACCGGCGCTAAACAAACGAATCTTGATTACGCGTGCGGATGACATAATGTTAACATCTCACTAATTTACGACTTCCTACTACACTCATTGACCTTACGTAGCACATCGTTGAACTCGTCTCAAAAAACGCACTCACATTACGAATAAAAAAATATAGCATTCCGATTTAAAAAACTGACTTGACCTTGTTATCTCCCCCGCTAGTTTATCGACAAAAAAATTAACTCTATTACTTCATGTCTTTCTTCATACTAAACAACTTTTGTGAGAACATTTTTTTTATATCGCCAGTTCCTTACAATATAATTCCACCGGGTTCATTTAAAACAAATAACTCTGAATAGGTTTAGAAACTTATATCATTCCTTTAAGATAAAATCTTACAAGTACATCTATTGAATATACAGTTACCTGAATCATTGCTATAGTAATGTTTCGCTGTACGTTAGGCCAAGTTAATCCTTGACGTGTCAAAAGCTTCTATGACTCTTCCCACTACTGAGGAAGAGTCCCCCCATGAAAGTCAAGCGATCTTTTCATTTATGGTTTTTTGTCAATGAAAATTTTATTTTGATTTTGATTTTTCTGATTAAAACGAAACCAAACACGACATAATATAGATTATTTTTAATTTATCAGAAGCAATAATAAAAGAATATGATTTGGAATTTGCATTAACAAATAACTCAAAAATAAAAGTTTTATAGTTGCATTAATGTTATCTCACCGATACATGGGCATTTAAATGTTTGTCGGTCACTTCGACGCTCAGTTCTATCGTTTTCATTTGCAGTTCTTTTCTGTGACCGGCCAAGCTGACCTGACGTTCGAGCGTATAGCGGAAAATTACTATATTCTTTTTATTACTAGCGAAGTACTATCATCAAAAACTATGTTTCAAAGAAATCGTCAGAAACTTCTTTCGTCACCCAGTGTCACGACAAAAACAAATTCTGTAATAATGTATGTATACCTTAAACATACAGAGAGCTTCAGTTGAATACACTTTGTAAACAATTATACATACATAAAAACAATTATTTTTGCTTATTATCACAGAATTGTAGAGCGGTTTAGTTCACATCGTGTCGAAAAAAACATCCATTGAAACATGGAGACGCATTTTCTCGTTCCACGCTTGGAATCAAAGAAACGTTTTCATCAGCAAAATATGCATCATAGAATAATATCCGCGAGTGGGTAACAGGAATCTCCGTGTAAAAATTTCTTTTCGAATTCCTGGTCTCAGTGAGGAGCGAACCGAAGCATTATTCAAATTCTTTAGAGTACAATAACGTATTTAGTCGTTAACGTAACTTCTTATAGAAATTCCTGTCGTCTTTTCCAGTACCTCTATCGTTCAGATATGCTTTTCATTACTGACTTTTCGATGTTTCACTAATTGTAAGTTCAATTAAGATCGAACTATACGAAAAATACTAGGAGGCTCATTTTTGCATGCAAGCTCCTTAAATCAATTACAAAGAAGAAAAATATAGTTTGTACGCAGATAACATTGCGTAATGTAAAATATCAGCTCACAATAAAATAATACTAGACTAGAAAAATAGTTGGAATACAAATTTAAATTTCTATCAGTAATTTTTTTCAAGGGTTTTCCATCAACTTTTCTTTCGCTAATTTTCCCTTAATTACTTGGAGGGTGTGAACGCATCATTGTAACATGTTAGCACATTCTTTTCGTATAATCTTACGTTACATACTCGTGTGACTTTGAAGTTTAATTTTTTTTTGAAACTAATACTCGTTTAGTAAAAAGCCCAGTGGTTAAAAGCGCTAAAGTGTGTACATGCATGCAACGAGAAAAATTGACGTGTACTTATCATTGTAAAACTTATCGAGCTGCTTATCAACCACTACCCTTCTTAATTTCGAGTGATTCGGTACTTAATTGCGATAGAAATTCGTCGCCTACGGTTTCTAATTGTGTGTGCATTCGCTATATGTACAATTACAGTTCTCACTGTTGAGGCTTACACCTGAAAGCCTCAACAGTGAGAACTGTATGATGCCCGGTCGTGAAAGCCTCAAATCTCTGATTATATGTATAATTGTTTGGGGCAAAGTGCGTAAGACGTAATTATTGATATTTCTTCTCTCGATGCTCTTAACGTACAATAGTTTATTATAATTATAGTAGCGTGGTCACTCTACTCCAGACTCTTTGAAGTACTTTACATAATAAACCTCCGCTTAACCCGCAGCGAACATTCAGTTTCATTCATGACGGAATTATCGTGCCAAGTGGCTGACATCAATTAAGTAAAGATTCTGACACATATCTCACTCTGTTTGAGACGATCGTCAAAAGCCATCACATCTCTTGCACATACATATTAATACGTCTTACTCATAAAAGAGTAAAGCAGTGTGGATATACAGAAATTTCATCTCTGAAATTTTGCTTAAAAAATGACTTTAAATATTAATTTGAATCTATACATCTGCGTTTACAAGTACTTTGCAGATCTATGTACCTAGGTTTTCGTATAAAAGACTGCGTAATTAATATTACTAAAAATATTGCGAAATAACAAAATAACCGTGTTCTAAAGAAGGGATCAGTTTTATCTTACAGGTCTTTGACTTTGACACAATTTTACTTATCAAATCGTCTTTTACTTTGTCTTTAATTACTTGCGCAACTATTATCATTATATTGTTATTTTTTTTCTTTTAATACGTTCGGCACGGGTGAGAACTCTAGTTCCTAACATGGGCGAATCTCGCGACCGCTTGGGTTAGGTTTAGAATTATAGTTCCCAAGCCCTTTCAATTCAGCACCCGCCTTTGCAGCATTATGGGGGATACTTATGCGTCTTGTATAGCCACAAGTGAATTTATCTACATCATTGCCATCTAAAGGAACAGTTTGGTACTAAAGTAAATTCTCGATGAGTGTCGGAGGCTTCTCGGCGCTGACAAGGAGAGGTCCCCAGGTAACACTGACTTTTTAATGAGATTTAACACAATGATAGAGCTTGGTATTCTGAAACGAATGATATTTGTTTCAGTCGCATATAACCATTAGGTTATGAAATATTTAATGTTCGGCGCCGAGGAGCCTTCGAACACTCATCAAGGATTTATTGCAGTCGTTCACGGTTTCAAATATAACGATTTATCTAAACAACAAATCATACAATCGGATAGAGGATATAGTTCCCATTAAAAAATGTGGTAAAACAAACATTTTCTATTATTACGTGTCTTTTAGAATAGTTATAATGACATATTGATACTGAAAACAGAAAATAAGAACATAAAAAAAGAAAAATTCATTTCTCTAGGCCATGGGGTTGGAAAAACAATTACGGCCCGTCCAGATTGTGTTTATCGTATGTCAAATATGCCGTTTTCCTCGTGTTCATACTACAAAGTGTTAATAAAAATGTAGCATGCTTTTCTACATTCTAAGACGAACATCAAGAATTATGAAATTGCGTTCCGTTCAGTAACTTCATTTCCTATTTATTAATTGTTAAAAATACGGGATAAATGCACATGAAATAGTCTGGTTGATGGATTATACTACTAGAACAGCCGACTCTCAGCTGATGCACGGGCTCGATCGATGACCCAGTAAAAACTAAAGAATGAAATAAAATGAAATGAATGAAGCCTACTCGTGAAACAGTTGAAGAGTACGCTTCTCAAGTAGAATAACCCGTCGCGTCAGACGTATTTTACGCGTATTTCGCCTGTATTTTCAAGAATTAATAACTCGCAAACGAAACCTCGAAAGCACTTTTGTCATTCTTAATTTTCGTCTGAGTTTGGTACATAGAATCTATTCCGTGGAAGTGTTCCACATTTTTATTAACACTATGTATCTTACTTTTTTAAAAATTGTTATGGAGTTAAACGTAAAGTTATTTAGTAAATGTATCGTAATAATTAAGTACTCTTAAGTATTGATAAGCAAAAAGTGCAGGTAAACTGTCAAATAAAAAAGTAAAGAAGAGATGTAATTAGTAATAAATTGAAACTGTAATTAATGTATTAGGTCATCGCGTAAGAAATTCGGTTTTTTCGATATGTACATTAATAAGAATGAACAACATTTTGCCAGTAATTGAAGAAAAAATTATTAATATATTTTCAACTTCTGCGCTAATTTTTCAATAGTTACTGACGCATTTGATTCAGTAGTTCGTTGTTACACTCACATAACGTAACATATCAACTATATTCCTTCGTCACGCCCATTTTAAACGTACATATGTAATAACTGGATCATTTGATCTACACCCGTGAATTTTCGACGTAACATTGCCTGCAGATATCTGTTTAAGGTGGCTTCCGCAAATTTTTAATAATTATAAATTTAGTTGAAAATTTAACAAAACATTCGTGAAAGCTTCAAGTTTCGATTGCTACCAAAAATTGCAAGATCAACAATAAAATTATTGAAAAAGAAACGATATAAAAATTTATTTTTAACACGAGCCTTACTTATTTAGCTACAAAAAATTATATTTTCATAAAAAATTAGGTGGTTATACATTTTTTTACGGAGATTATAATGGCACGGAAAAAAGGATATGTTAACGATCAAATGAAACTAAAAATTAAGATGAAAGTATGGAAACTTAATAGGTTTCAATGCGTTTGGTAGTATCTTCTACGCATGTCCGCTATGAGCAGCAACGTCACTTGTTTTCCTTTAGTTTTTTCAACGAACTTTCCACTTTTTTCTTGAAAATGAAAAAAATTATAATTTTTTACAATAAGGAAAACAATTTTTGTTTCTCCCACTTATTTGAAAATTTTGTTTTCATTTAAATATTTTGAAGTAGTTTAAAATATTAATCATTCAAATTTAATTCGTAAGATTGATAAAAAGTACAAAACGCCATATGGAGCCATAGCTGGATACGATACCAAACGCAGAAACTACCTTAAAATATTACTTAGATCAAGCATATGAATGATGAACACATTGAATTATAATATATTGTTCTAAATTCAAATCTGAGAAATATTGCACAACTATAATGTAAGTTTAACAACTTACATGATGTCTTAATATTATAAATTAATATAAAATATCCCTATTAGGGACCTTGCCTTTTTATTAACCACGTTATTTTCTATTAGAAATAGCACATGAATAAATATATTCAGTTAAAAAATTAAGAATTGCAAATTAAAAAAATTTAGTTCTTTCTCACAATTTTATTATGTTATGTACTGCGCGTTGTCATGACATTATTCTTTTCTAGATAAATATTGGACCAATGTTAATAAAAATTTGTATAGGGCTAAAACTTATTTGTTTAATGAAAGGCAAGATATGAAAATATTTCACCGAGTTTTCAGGTTCTTGGTTTAAGATTAATAAATTTTATGAACTTAATTAAACTTATCATGAAAGTTGACCATTGTAAAGGATCCGGCTACTTTATTGTAATATCACGGAAGAAAAAAAACATTCAAAGTATTAAGTAAACAAATGCATTGTCACAATTTTTTTATAATATACCTATTATGGAATTCTTGTATATGAGTAAAAATTTAAAATGTAATATTTTACATGTCTAAAGATTTCTTTAACACAATAGTATTACAGTTCCAATTTTACTTAAGTAATGAAACTGTGTATTATAACTGTATAAAATAGGAAGGCTGTAATACAGTAGATTACTGGAATACCTGGAGTCAAAATCTCACGAAGGAATATGTGCGTTGATATTTATAATTTATGGTAATTGTACATCCACAAGCACTGCTTCCCAACCATTTGAGTAAGTACATTTAGCTCCAAAGATTTCCAACATATAAGAATATGACTTATAAAAAATACAAACTGTAACTTACTATGTACCTAATTAACAAAAAATTTAATAAATACATTCTAATAAGTTTGTCACTGAAAGAATGTGAAAAAGCAGTGAAACTATTAATATAAGAATTAATTCATAAGATTAGAATGCAATGTTCTAAATAACCTTTGAAAGACTTTTTATTATGGCATAAAGCTAGTAGCAATAATATGAAAAACCTGATTGGATGTAATAAGTTTAAATTGAATATGTAGATTAATGAGTTCTAATAAAAAATAAACTTTTATCAAATACCTACAAATCATTGATATCATCAGCTGTTTAAAACACTGTATACAATTGTATTGTCTACATACTGTACAAATCTGTAGATTTATTTATATTCAGTATTCTAATGTTTTGTATCATTTGGACTACATATACCCTAGTTATAAACGGTAAGAATCACTTGTAAACCATGTGTATATTGTATTAATAATTTTCAACTAGAATTATTGAAGCAGTGTATACTAGAGAGGACTGTCCGAGGAATATTATAAGGCTTGAAAACCATTCCTCAAGTGTACACATTGTGTATTAGTATTAATTTGGCTAAATTGAATAATCAAGTATTTCGACTCTTTTACATGTGTTACTTGGACTAAGAACAAGGAAGCAATATTTTAACTATTAAAACCTACAGTTTTTCAATTATAATCTTATCACCTTCAATTGTACTAAACTAGATTTTGTTTCACTAAGAATACAGAATAAACTGCCTATCTACAGGAGAAAACCCATTGTAATGTTAACATATAAATATATACTTCATGGGAAAAAATGGCTTTAGATGAACCATCTCAAACAGAGATCTAAATAATACATAGAATCTAATGTGATATTTTACATAAACCCTATTAAGATTCTTTGTCTCTTAAGGTGGTATTAATCTCATCAAAGCATCGCAGTAATACTAAATAATAAGTGTACCCCTTACTATAAAGTCGGATACCGAGATATAATAAATAATAGTGATTAACAATGTTCTTTAAATGCACTACTTATATAGAGTATAATAAATTATTTTTTCAAACTGTTTTCAACAGTTTACAACTACTACACTTCTAGGATACTTTTTCAATTAGTATGCATATCTTATCTATGTCTATTATAAGCAAACTACAGATACATATTCAAATTCAGTTGATTTTCAAAGGGTAATTAAAACTAAAACAGTGTGATTACCATTTGAAATAAATAATATATGTCGTTACACAATGAGAAATAAATGATAATTTACAGATGTTTTGTAGATTAGTTAAGATCTATAAAATACTAGATTCAAAGCCAATATAACAGATACACATCTTTAATACATCACTTGGCACGGACTTTAATGTCTGATAATTGTATTGAAGAACTAACTGCAATAATCCACAATTATTTTTCCATTATCGTGAGAAACGAGTATAAAATATGTAGTTATTCGTATTATAAAACAAATTATTAAGATATGTTGCATAAGTGATTTCACATTTAGGATTATTCTCAATGCTTAGAAAATTTAGCTGCTTATAACTTAAGAAACATAGTCAGAAAAATAACGTTATAGACATCATAGAAGAAAACGTTGTCACTCAGTTGTACATTACAAGCCTATGCAGAAACATGTCAATTGTGGAGATGATTTTCTAATGAAATTTAAGAAAAGATGAAAAGAATAATTCAAATAGCGAAGTATAATATAAATGATATTTGCATGTAAAAATGTGCGGTAATGACAAGTAAACGTTATTCAAAATCGCTTTATCAACATCGACATTCAAAACAAAATGTATGAAAAATAAATGTAAATGATTCTGTAATATATTATTCATAATACTTTGTAAATGATGATATATTCACCTAACGTTTTTAAGAATTAGTAGTATTTATATGAATTTATAAAACTGATTTGGCCAACTACAACAACGTGCTTTATCACAAATATTTTTCACATAATGCTCTGTGTAAAATATTAGTATGAAATCTTGAAAGGGAAAATATGGTTTTCGATTACAAAATTTGGTACAAATAGTTATTCGAATTTCATAAAGTTGTTTAATAATTTTGGACGTTATTCAAGTTTTGGTCGGGAATACATTATACAAGATAATTGTTGATTTCACTTTCTGTTTATATCTTTTTCTATTAACTTTGTAATTGTATAACTGCCAATTATTTAATAATTATCGTGATGCACTTAAAGCTTGTACATTACATACAAACATAAACATTTATTTTTACATCTATAACACAATAGTGCAATGATTGATTTTATATGAGTATTATCAAATAACCTGTTCCTGTTTGGTTGTATCATGCGAGTATTTTACATAATGTATGAGTTGTGTATGCTTACACGCGCCAAAATATATTCATGATACATACAGCTGTACAACGTTGTACAATATTTCTATTATATCTTAAATTAAGATTGCGTACACTTATTTTATGAACGTGTTACCCTCATTAAAGACGAAAATCACGTTAATGTAAATGCATCCTACATGCTAACAATGCATTAAAATTTATGATGTCACGCAAAAAGGTTTTAAAACAGATCAAAAACACGACGACTAGATTTAATTACCGACTAGAATTCTCACTTCCCAAAAAACTCTGAAGAAGCAAGTTTAAAATTATTTATAAGTCAGCTCATGCCACAATCTCTTCTTTCATACTAGTACCTATTCTTTTTTCCTCTTTCAAATAAACTATGTTTACAAACTAAACATGGAATCTCATTACTTTGGACTTTATAATATGTTATATTGTTTGTATGTAGGATACATAATTGTCTAGTATCACTACAAGTTTTCACTACCTAAAAGGCCATTAAAGATTTCATTGTCTGGGAAGATACCAGTGCCATACTTTGGAAGCGCTAGATTCTTTACTTTATTACTTTATTTGTGCCTTTGTATATTGAAAATAAATGGAAGATACTTGTTTTCAATTGAAAATTACTAGCAACAAAATTCAAAGCATGAAACAGACAATTTTTGTAGCATATTCTAAAATATAAAGTCAAGCTAAGATTACTTTGGTCTAACACAAGTAAGATAATTGGAGAAATTTTGATGCATCATCCTGTGTATCCACTCAATATATATGTAAAACATTTCTGAGCACGTATTAATATTTTATCATTTCAGTAAAACAGTTAAATATCGTAAACATTTATGGTAGGCATACAAATAGATTATCCTAGTTCCAATACTTTTCGACTGTAATAAACGTAGCAAATATGAACGAAGTTTAAGATCAAGTTGAATAAAAATTTGTTGTGTATTACTGCCAGCTTAAGAATAAATATCCAAATCTAGTAAAAGACAATCAGAAATTATTAACAACTACCAAATAGCCCCTCTTTATACTCACACAAATATTTCAAAACAATTTAACATGGAAACAGAAATTTTTTAAATTAACAACTAATAAAAATTAAATTTCTGAACTCACAGTAATTCTGAAATTACCATCGCTTATTCTTTTCCGCCTATGAAGATGTTTTGCTAAAAAATGTTCACCAGTTTTTACCAGTGGATACTCAGCTTTGTATAATATTATGTATGTACTCTTAATTGTTGGCAATAGCACTTCCAGACAGTGGCAGTAGGCACTTTGATGACAATAATCGGATAATCATAAATATAAAACATTATGCAGAGTTAATCCACCTTTAAAGCAGGTAAATCATTCCCAACAATCAGCTGCTCCTTGGGAAAGTCTAGAATTACGGTAACATGAAAACCCATGTTTGCGGAGGCAATCACATATTCACATAAGGAAAACCAACTAAATGCTGTTAGAAAAAATATTATAGTAAGTTTCATATGTAGTACTTTCAAAACTAAATATATATAATCCAAATTTATTTATTTACGTAATATGATTGTTACTTAGCTAACATTTGATTTGTATTTAAGTAAAACTGTAATTTCATTGTGTTCTTTATATGTATTTAATATATTCTCGATTTTATATATTATATTAATATATTATGATTTACTGATTCCATTATAGATGTGTGAATTTTCTTACCCAGATCATGGCAGAGTAATCTGTGTTTTAAGAAAAACACAATAAGTCCAATAGTACTAATAAGACTTGTTACAAAAAGTGCCTGTTTGTATTGAAGACTTGGTGCATTTGGTGTTATAAGACGACCCAGCCTCACTGCTGTTAGCATATATGTTAGAGAACTAATCATAAAGGCAATGAAGATTTTTTCATGCACCGCTGTAAAAATAATTTACTTAGTTATATTTTATAAATGTATTTTACAATTGCAAATATAAAATATGCACGAAATTCCTTATCAGAAATAAACAATATATTATTATTGACTACTACAGTGAAAAACAGCACCGTGGGGATCACATAATATACAATACTTTTTTTTAACTAGCTAGATTGACATTTCTAATGTCTCAGCAGAATTTTTCAACTTCTATCGAAGAACTGATTATATTTATAACAAAAATTTTGTTGAACACCACTATGTAAGACAGTAAGTAGGGATACCTTTTTGAAATTAGTGATGCCTACAATGCTACCTCTTATGACAAGCTTTAGTAAAATATGGAAGCACTCCAATAATTTTTCAGCATATTATATCATGTCAATAAATGTACAAAAATATGAAGAAAAACATGCTCTTACTTTTTTTTTTAAATCATATAACTTTATTATTATCCAATGTAACAGACTTTTGGGTACTTGCTATGAATTTATTGATGAACTAAGTAATATATGTACAGTAACGAGGAGACCTGAGAAACTAATATAAAATAATATCATGTTTTATTTCAGTTGATAAAGATTACTTATTAGTCAATATTATTATTGTTACTCGTATATAGACTCTGTAGAGTACCACTATTAAGAGTATTTCATAAAGAAATATATGGATTTCAAGTGACTGATAATGCAGATTCAGTAATTATGCAATTATTTAACATCTTTATTTACTTACAATAATTTTCTCTGTTGGAAATATATGTAACACCACATAAGGCTGCTACTTCTCCAATATTCAGCCAGTAACATAAATTTAAAAGTCTACTTCCTTTAATTCTTAAAGGTATATCCTCAATTTCTTTGAGTATATTATAATAATACGAGTGGTAAACACTGGCAATTATTAGGCGAGGACCAATGTGTAATGCTATACTTATACGCCACAAATATCTTTGAGGAGAAATACCAGTAATGGCTGAGATTGATGGAAGTACATTGTAGACCTACATTTGAAACATTTATTCTTAGTATACATCATACAAAGATTAGTAATAATTAATTGTCATCAGTTTTTAAAGTACATATGAAAATGTATAAGTAATCTCACCCTACAATGTGTCTCATGAATGTCATCTTGTTGGAAGATATATCCTGTAATAAAACAGACTAACAGAGTAGCAAGTGGTAACGACACTGTTGCCAAACATAATTTTTTAAACGATATTGCCATATATATTGAGCTTTTGTTGCTTCCCACGTTATTCAACTCCATAGTGATATTATTTATTATTTTGGCATTTATGAACAAAATAAAAAGAGAGCTCAATAGCTTTTGGCTATGTTAAAACCATAATAGTGTCTTATTTTAGATATGACTAAAAGTTTCTAAAACCTTTTCAAATTGTATGACACCTGTAATAAAAATTAGTTATCAATATATATATATATGTATATAAAATAAAAAATTAATAAAATATGTACTAATATAAAAAACATTCACCAGAAACTTGTATGTTGCCATTAAAAAATATAAAGCACACTTTAGTCTTAAAATAACATCCTATGCAAAATGTATTTACAATATGATTAAAAGTTTTAGAACAAGTCAAATCTGCTAATGTCCTTTGCATGTGTACGAGTTTTATCAATGTTAATTAACACAAAAATCTACATCTAATTAAAGAATAAAATGTGTTTATTCAATAGCAAGTGTGTACATACCTATCATTATAGAGATTTATTAAATCAACATTTTCATATATTATGTTTTAAAAAATGAGAATTAAGTAGAGACATTTATTACTTGCATTATGGGTTTTATTATTTTACAAGAAAATAAAAAATTTATGAAATGTGCAGTTTCATTATTTTATCATACATTACGCAAGAAAATATATAATTAAAATAAATTTGGGTGGGATAATTTATCTGATTTAAGTGATTTGGTATTCACTGTGTTGTAAACGTATTATTGGAGAGTAATACCATTTTATGTAAATAACGTACAGATTATTGTTATATTCAACTAATGATGTGAAAAATGTAATATACTTCGTTAATTATTTATTCACGCTGATGGTAACGCATGGTGTCTTTGACTATATAAACACTGTCGAATCAAAATATGTATATGATTTTACTACAATTAAATGTTACCTTTACAATTCAGTTAAAGTATATAAATATGTTAACTTACGAAAGTTACATACGGGTATGTAAATGAATAACGAGAAGAATACTTTTAAAAAATTGACAAAAATTAGGATAAACAGAATCCTTGGCTCAAAGTTATATATTCAAAACAATTAACATGTTCAGTTAACTGCCCTATTTTCAGAATTGATTTTACGGATAACCTACTTTTCCTATTTATAGCAAACAAAAGGCACTATCATGGGTAACGCGGAGTTCATGACATTTGGCTGTAGACAATTTATTGACACTCAATACTTCCATCCGGAATTCACAACGTAAAGTAGCTGAATTTTGTTTATGCAATAGAAATTTGAATACAAAAACTTCGTTAATGTATTCGACAGGCGGGAAGTTATTGTGGGCCCATTCTTTTTTACATACTTTATGACATGCAAAGAAATTGTTCTATTTCAATAAATATACTTGCATAATGCATTAGATATGTATTCAATAGTGTAATTGTTAATTTATTTCATGATCAGTGCGAATGTTATTCAAATGTCGCAGCAGTTCAGATGATACGTCTGCCCAGGCTGCATACAAGTGAGTACCAGTGAGTACGTAAAAGATAAACAGCATATAGAATGTACGAATAAGTAATCTCGCGATGCTGTATTTATGACGAAGGTTTTGTGAAATGTCAAAATTTAGAATCAATCTTAATTTATTTAAATTACTGTAGGTATGGCAGTGTACAATTCGTTCATGTGCATTTATAATCTTCATGAGAAAAGTCGAAAAATTTACCTTATTTCTTGTGTACAAACATGTCGTCTGCTAGTCCGCACAATTTTCGTTGAAAGAGATGCCATCTATGATTTGTATATACGCTTTTCACGTACCTACTCTGATTGGGCGCAAAATTTAAATTCTCTCATATTCACTAACAAATACCACAGTTACCTTATCGGTGTCAATACGTTGTTTCACCGACGAACCTCAACGGTAGCTGTGTTAAGCTGTTTAAACAAATTTAATGGTTTTCCTTACAATAAAATGAACTTTAATATTATATAAATTACACTTTATTGAAAATACAATTCTAATTGTTCTAATTGAAAAATGATCATGCTCGTTCTCTTTGACGTGGTTCGTTTTCAATTTCGTACTCAATTTCCACTTTCGGTCGGGCTTTCTTTTGTACTTTGCCTTTTTTAGGGACATTTAACCATTTCGCTTTTTTATTTGCAGATAGTGCTACTATATCCTGCAATAACAAATCAATTTTAGACACAGTTATATATTTAGCTAACATAAATATAGGTTCTTAATTTACTACCTCAATATCACTTGTTTCAGATTCAAAGTCACTAGGTAGTACAACTTTTTCTTTGTGACCTGAATCACTATCTTCATCCTTTCGAAACAAAAATATCAAGTTATAGAAATTTGTAAGAATATATACAAATGCATGTATAAAATGTACATAAGAATTAAAATCACAAATTTCTACATATATAAAAGTTACCACAGATAGTTCTTCAACATCAAAATCATCTTTCCCTTTCATCTGCTTCTAATTCCATTTCTACCTCTTTTTCAATTTCTTTCTCTTTTTCTTCTTCACTTTCAGCTTCACTTTCACCTTCAACTTCAACAGCTTCCACAGCTTTGTCAAACACTTTTTGTGGGAAATTGTAAATGTCATTATACTGAAAGAAAAAATATTCTATGAATGTGTATAGAAAATCGACAATTAATGTAAGCACACAGTGTTACACTCAAAATACATACCATGCCTTGCTTCAATCGTTCCATAAGTTGTTTCTCTATTGCTGTTTCTAATCTAGCAGCAATTAGAGCCTTCTCTTCTCTACGCCTTTCTCTCCTTTCAATTTTCCTTTGGATTGGTACAATTTGTTTTTGCCTTCTTAACCTCAATTTCCTCATACGTATGAGGTATTGTGTAATTTTAACAAATCTTTGTTTACATTTTGCCTTTACAAAACTTGGCCAATATAACAAATTCTCATTGATTTGAGTTATAGCTTTCTCAAAGTTTCTAGAGAGTTTAACTTTTTCCCATGCATTTTTTGGAAAATGCACTCTGTAAAAAGAACATTTCTACTGAATATTATATGACTAGATTGTTGAAACAAACTTGACAGTAAACTGATTTATATTTATATAAACTTACATTCTGAGTCTACTTTGCAAAGATAGAAGTTAACTAGAAATTTTATCTATGGCTAACACCTTTATAACTGGTAAATATGAGGTACAGTAAAATTTTATGACTGGCTATAAAATTGATGTAAAACTTAAGTTTATTTTATGATATCATTCTATTAATCACTTATTATTTCATTTCAAGTCTAGTGTTATCTATGAAAAGACCCACTGCTGTGTTTACAGCTATCATTAATTAGATCATTATCAGAGACATAAGAGCATGTGATAATCATGAAAATTTTGTTCATTTTAATTATTTTTTTTAACTATTTCAAAAGTAAAATAAAATTATTAAGTTAAAGTAGAATTTTGTTGTATTTGTTCACATTATTTGTGTATTATAGAATACACATACAAATAACAATAATATACTCATCAAAATATTGATAGAACTATTTTTATAATCTGAAATTAAATTTTCACCTTTCTGCAGTTCTCATATATAGGTAAATAATACCATTTTCTTCCCTAACTGTAGCATACTGACTGTTTGCAAGGGGACAGGATGCTCTACTGCATAAACCCGTAAGATTATATTCATTGCGACAAAACCTTTGAGTTTTGGTGCTGTAAAAATAAAATACAAGATAAAAAACCTGTTGAATGAAACCGTTAATAATTTCTTAAACTGTACATACTTTACTTTGAAGGAACAAAAAGACTTGTTGATAACGCTCCACACAACCTGAAAGAATTTTGGGTTAGAATAAATGTCAATACTATAATAAGTAAGTTATAAAATACTCACGTCGTCGTGTTGCATTTTGTGTCAGTAATATGTTATCTCATACACAATGTTTCTATAGAAAATATTAAATATTTAAGTCTAAATTCTTCTTAAAAAACATAACACGTGTACCTATTCAACATTCAACAAAGTCTAAAGTTATATATAGGTTATACCACGGATTACTATGGATCTGCCACTCTTAAGGAAGGAGACTCCTTTGGGGCCAACTCCGAATCGATCGAAGCGCGGATGTAAACAATCGGACGCCAGCGGAAACACATAATCGATATTAGGGACGGCTTGATAACACGACATCTAGCGGCAGTACCCACAAATAAATTTTGTTCCCCGTTACCATCAAGTTGGGTTTGTGTATTTGTTACGCGAAGACAGTGTTGCCGGACAGTATCATTTTTCTGACGCTGTTGCCTCATGTCCCGCATGCAATTCTGCCCGTGAGGAGAACGATGGAATAGCTACGACCTACGGCTCGTGGTGAGATTTGGATTCTCGCCGAACGTCCAAGGCCAGCGACCGACCGTCGGCATACAATGTAAACAGACGTAGATGAGATACGGAATGACGCACGAATGAAAATTTAAACTTTTACAATTTGCAATATACAGGGTGTCCCAAAAATTTCCTCCGACCGGAAATGGGGCACTCGGGGGGTGAATTGGAACAACTTTTTCCTTAGCAACAATGTAAACTGAGGCTTCGTTACCGAGATATTAACGAAAAACCGCGACCAATCAGAGCGCGAGTTTGCCAGCCGAGTTCCCGCGCTAGCAGTGGCTACGCGCTACGCTTGTCCTGCGAAACTCCGAACAAGTAGGTCACCATGCATCGCAGGAAACCGCGTATAATAATAGCAAATAAACAAGACGTAACAAATAAAATCATACTTTTTATCATCTGTCGTTGTTATTTAAAGAGATCAATGAATGAAACGTAAATGTAGGCAAATTATGTGTAACGTAAAAAGACGAATGCACATTTACATTTTTGTAAATTCCTTTTTACGAATTTGTAAATTTCCTTTTCAAATAACGTGTGAACGATAATGTAATGTAACAGAGAATAAACGAGAAGTGATTGTAGTTCGGTGAAATTAATAAAACAATAATGACCAATAAACTGAATAGAACTCACCCTTTCGGAAATTCACCTGCAGTTTGCAAACCTGTGTCACTAGGTCAGAATTTTGTCAGTTAGGTGCAGAAACTTGCAGAATTATTGCTGGAAATAAGCCATAGCTTGCGTTCAATTAAAAGAATAGTAATCAACAATAAATTGATTAGAATTCACCCTTTCAGAAATTCACCTGCAGTATGCAAACCTGTGTCACTAGGTCACTGAACCGATCCTGGTCATCGACGGCCGAAACGGTTTATGGCAGGGTATCGCCCAGTTCGCAGGTGATCGCAGGTATACCTCACCAGCCGAAGTTAAGGGTTGTAACGTCAAGTGCGTCCTGGTTATTCCACAGAATACGTACTCGCTTCACTGCACGACCACTAACACTGATCACCCGACGCAATCACTTAATGTATTTTTAATCCAACGTGTTGTTCCGACGTTAGGAAAATTCGTGGCCTCGGAAAGGGCCGATTGTTTTCAATTTTTCAGATGTTTTACGTACCAAGCACTTGCACAGCAACACCCGGATATCCGTTATTGTGTACGTACCACCATAACATTGCGTAATACTCCCGTGAACTGAACATCTCTGTCTCCCGATTGCTAACCGACTGACAGAATTTTTTCTCTACCCCCAAGTAGTTTCCTATCGTTACATTGTGAGTTCACTCCCACCATGACAAGATTTAGGTAGAAAGAAACCAACGGTTCTAGGATAACACGTGCTTTGCAGAAGTGCAAGGGAAGGACCGTCGCGCAGTTTCTCCAAGGCGCCGTAGCCCGTTAATTTATTGCCAGGGTACCTACTCCTTCGAGATAGAAAACAGACATCACGTGCATCGGCTTAAAAATGTCCGAAATGAAGAGGACCATCAACGTATCCCTTGCTTCGAGTTGGAAAGTACAGTGTACGTTGTCTATCTCGAGGAGCAAGGAAAAAAATTTACCGACACGTGTCAGTTGACGCTGCTTGGTCCTGGACGACCACCCTTGTAGAGGCCGAAGTGGAATTTTCGGTTATTTATGGCTTAAAATCTTCGGCCTCGTAGCAACCATGAACTCACAACAGAATTGACAATCGACAATTTTATTACAACTTTGTGAAATTGTAGTTCTCATGAAAACATTTCATACGTATCTTTTTTTTATAGTATTCTGTCAAATATCTCGGAAATTATTAGAAATATAAAAATCATATAATTTGTAATATTGTGTTTGTTTTGATATTGAATGTAGCTATATCATTGAATTCCAGAATAATCCCTTTTTTTAACAATCTTTCGCCAACTCCTGACAGTGCGCGGTGCAGGTAAATCCAAAAAAAGTACTATTCTAAATACTAAAGTATTCGTTAATACTAAAGTATTCGTTAATACTAAAGTATTCGTTAAACTCTTGTCCGTAAACTAAGTCTATCGGTAGGGTGATGCATTTCATATTAATGTAGTAGTAACCTATTGAAGACAGCGGTGCGCCCCGGTGCAGGTAAAAGAACCGGGCGCTCCACTATTACGGTCGACTGACCGTATCGCTAACACTCCAGACTATTTCAATGAGATTAAAAGCTATATCAAAGTGTCAATGATTTACGGAAAAGAGTTCAACGAATACGGTAGTATTTTTTTT
>NW_015373956.1:379387-393702 GCF_001272555.1 Dufourea novaeangliae | reverse complement strand
CAACCCTTAACTTCGGCTGGTGAGGTATACCTGCGATCACCTGCGAACTGGGCGATACCCTGCCATAAACCGTTTCGGCCGTCGATGACCAGGATCGGTTCAGTGACCTAGTGACACAGGTTTGCATACTGCAGGTGAATTTCTGAAAGGGTGAATTCTAATCAATTTATTGTTGATTACTATTCTTTTAATTGAACGCAAGCTATGGCTTATTTCCAGCAATAATTCTGCAAGTTTCTGCACCTAACTTTTTCTTCGGGCTTTTTGAAGAAACTTATATGACCGTTATTAAACTATGAATTTTTATACCAATACCGAACTACGATCACTTCTCGTTCATTCTCTGTTACATTACCTTTTCGTTCACACGTTATTTGAAAAGCAAATTTACAAATTCGTAAGAAGGAATTTACAAAAAAGGAAATGTGCATTCGTCTTTTTACGTTACACATACTTTGCCTGCATTTACGTTTTATTCATTAATCTCTTTAAATAACAAACGGCAGATGATAAAAAGTATGATCTTATTTGTTACGTCTTTTTTATTTGCTATTATACGCAGTTTCCTGCGATACGTGCTGCCCTACTTGTTTGAAGCTTCGTAGTACAAGCGTAGGACGTAGACCGCTAGCGCGGGAACTCGGCTGGCAAACTCGCGCTTTGATTGGTCGCAGTTTTTCGTTAATATCCCGGTAACGAAGCCTCAGATTACATTGTTGCTAAGGAAAAAGTTGTTCCAATTCACCCCCCGAGTGCCCCATTTCCGGATCGGAGGACATTTTTGGGACACACTGTTCAGGATTGGCTGGGCCGCGGCGTGACGTAATGCGCGCCGAGAAGCTAGCGTCGTCGCGGCGAGCTCGTACCGCGCGGCTCGCCGCGAAGTTCGACGATTGTCGTGGCGAATTCGGCAATCGTCGCCGGTGACAAGGAGTTTCGTCGCGGGTAATCATAGTGCCGGCACCTGTGGGTAGTGATGGGTAACCGAGCCTCGGTGTTCGAGCTTGTTCGAGCTACTCGAACGAGCCCAACTGACTGATTTATGTTGTCAGGGGAGACCCGAGGCTCTGACACTCGAAGCTCGTAGCCTCGGCGCGTAGAGATGTTATCTGACCGCCGGCAACCGACCCTCGGGCCCTCGGGTTATAATGTAATACACGGAATGAATCACTCATGAATAAAAATTTAAACCTTTACTCCTTTCAGTGTACTTTCTTAAGAATGTTAGGAATAAATGTAGGAGATTCTCTTGATGAAAATAACTCCAAACCCGGCATAAATCGAACTATATTTAATAACATAGAATTCGTATCGCGACATAACGTATGAATAAAACATAATATAATATAACATAATATGAAGTAATGCTGTGCATTAATACATTCATCATTAAGATATAAACATAATACAATTATTTTAATTGAAACATATTCCAAAGATAATATAAGAAGCAAAGAGAAGAAATTAATTATGACAAAATATAGTACAGAAACAAGTGTACAGTAAAATACATAAAATAATATAATAGAACGTAACATTAAGATATAAACTTAATGCAATCATTTTAACCAATAAGTTCAACATTTGTCCATGCTGACTTTCTTAGCCTGTTCGGAGGGTACGGTTTTATGGTCTTGTTGTTCGGCGCGTCGCGTCAGTGAGACAGGCTGCCGGCCAAGATACAGAAACAGTTATAATATTTCGACTAGGTGGCTGATTAAATGAGTGAAGAAATAGCAACGGCGATGAAGAACGTTAACCCTCATCCGTCCCTCATTTTTCCAATTTAATATGCCCCTCGGTGTCAAATTGACCCAGTGGTAAAAGTTAATATAATGAAGTTCTAAATAGTTAAATGTGCAAATTCTTTTTTATTTTAAAGAATAACATTATTTCTTAGGAGAAAACTGTGTCAAATTGACACAAGTTACGGATTAGGGTTAAGGCAAGTGATATTTGTAGTACAACTGTACATGGATAAGTATTAACCCTTTCGCTCCGATGCACTTATCACAAAATATGCGCGACCTTCCACTTTTTGAGGGCATATACATAGGTATGTAGGATAGGGTGTTGTACGTGCTTGCGGTCGCTAGAGTAAGTCCGAGTGTTTTGTATGAACGATGAATGCCTGGAACTGAGCCGATGTTTAGTCTAATAGATATCGATGTTGGCGCCGAATGTCTGTAGACTGCGTCGTGGAAATTTGGGCACCTTGCACTCTGTGTGTCTGTGTGTGTGAGTGTGGGTAACCCTTGTGAGGGATATGGTTGGTACCTCGAGGCAGTCGAGTGGTGAGAACGCGCTAAGAGAGTCGACCGGTGTGATTGCGAGCAAAGAGTCGTGTAGAAACTAATTCAGTACGTTAAGCTATTAGTGTGTCGTCTGTTATTTTATTTCATTTTCTATTCCTTTATCTTCTTTAATAAACTATATATTTATCTACTGGAAATCCTATTTAATTTCCTACAGGTATATGCGTTCTTTAGAGCGAAAAGTTTGAATGACATTTTAATGATGACGTGACAGTTCATTAGTAACAATTTCGAGATGAAAAATTACACGCTTGAAAAAGAAAAGTTTATTGGTCGTAATATGAAATACTTCATTACCTAATAAATTGTTCGCAATATTTCACGAGTGGAACATGTAAAGGAAACAGTGACTATGTTGTTACATAATGCTGCAAATACGAGGTCTGATCAAAAAATTCCAGGACTTATTTTTTATAAATTTATTGAAAAGTCGTACAAGTTATTCAACACTATCCCCTTCAAAGTACTCCCCATGGCAAGCTATACATTTTTCCCACCGCTGTTTCCACTGCTGGAAGCATCGGGAAAACGCTTCTTCTGAAATGCTATTTGGTTCCATCAGCGATTTTTCTTGTATTTCGTCAATCGTGTGAAATCTCTTTCCTTTCAGCGGGTACTTAAGCTTTGGAAACAAGAAAAAGTCCACAGGGAGAGTCCCAGATCGGGAGAGTAGGGGGCCTGGGGTAAGACTGTCTTGCTGTTTTTTGTGCAAAAATCATGAATGAGCAGGGCCGAATGAGCGGATGCATTGTCGTGATGCAAAAGCCACTCCCTGCTTTGCCAGAGTTCAGGTCTTTTCCTCCTCACTGCCTCGCGCAAGTTTCTCAGGGTTTCGCGGTAACGAAAACGATTAATCGTCTCACCTTGCAGAAGAAATTCGTGATAGACAACACCCTTCCAGTCAAAGAAAACTGTGAGCATGACTTTCACATTCAATCTCACCTGGCGAGCTTTTTTGGGTCTCGGAGAACATTTTGACGTCCACTGTGATGATTGGGTCTTGGTCTCGACGTCGTACCCGTAAACCCACGTCTCGTCCCCGGTGATGATACTTTTTAAAAAGTTTTCGTTGTCGTTTGCCATTTTAAGAAGTTCTTGACAATCCGCAACTCGGCGCTCTTTTTGTTCGTTAGTCATGAGCTTGGGAACAAACTTCGCAGTAACACGGCGCATCTGCAGCTTTTCGGTAAGAATTTCCTGGCATGAACCAAATGAAATTTTGCACTCCTCCGCCATTTCGCGGATGGTTAAACGACGATTTGCTCGCACAAGGGTGTTCACTTCGGCGACATGAGCGTCGTCCGTCGAGGTTGACGGTCTTCCCGAACGAGGATTGTCTGCAGATGATGTTCGACCTTCCTTAAACCTCCCATACCACTCATGACATCGTGAACGACTCAAACATTTATCCCCGAAAGCCTCCCGTAACATTTGAAAAGTTTCCGTGAATGTTTTTTTCAATTTCACACAAAATTTCACACAAATGCGTTGTTCTTCTTTTTCATTCATCATAAAATCGCTGAACGCAAATATCTTGTTTCACTGAAACAGCTGTAGATTTTCAACCAGGAAGGTTATCGAAAGTTTGCAAACTCGGTCGTCCTCAGGAAGGTTAGGACTAACATTTAAAACAATTGCACCACGCTCCGACCTTTCGTTGGCGCGCAATTTAAACAGTCCTGGAATTTTTTGATCAGACCTCGTATGCTTGCAATTAAGACAGTGATGCACCATATTCTGTTTCGTTCACACATTAAACCTAATTGCTACAAATACTATTCCTCAAAATGGGTTAGGTTTGCAACCCGAAATGTACAATCTAAATAACCCATGTGCTATTAGAAATTAATTTTAAATTAGAAATATGTTTTCGTAATCCTACATTCACTAAATTTAATAGCAGCAGTTATTACAGTGGCACTACGTTTTTCGTATTCAATTTCCTAAAATAATGTATACGTTCATTTCCTTTCATAGCTTTCGTCTTTCAATATTGTACCTTACTTTTTAATATTGTAAAAAAAATGTAAGGATGTTATGACCGCGCCAAGGTTGTGGGTTGCGAAAAACCCCCAACGGTACAAGTTTATGACGATATTGTTCTTCGCCTCGGTGGTACTGCGCGAGTGGGACCGGCTGCCGACCAAATGTTGGAACCTTCGTTTATTGTAAAAGGGTGTTGAAAAGATGAAAAAGGTACACAATTGAAGTCAAACGGACAAGACATACGGGAAATTGAATGGCTAAATTGGAGGTCCGTTCGAAAGTAATAACCGCTGCTATGAAGCAGTATGAATGTTTGCACGTTACAATACTGCAAGAATATTAAGAATTTGTAAGCAAATGATGGGATATAAATATAAGAAACAGTTATTTTTACTTCATGTTGAAGAAAAGGCAAAACTGATGAATTATCCCACATTTCCCTTAATACGAATTCTATATTATTAAACATAGTCCGATTTCTGCCGGGTTTAGACTTATTTTCATCAAGAGAATCTCCTACATTTATTCCTAACATTTTTAAGAAAGTACACTGAAAGAAGTAAAGGTTTAAATTTTTATTCATGAGTGATTCATTCCATGTGTTACATTATAACCCGAGGGCTCGAGGGTCGGTTGCCGGCGGCCAGATAACATCTCTACGCACCGAGGCTTCGAGCTTCGAATGCCAGTGTGCCAGAGCCTCGGGTCTCCCCTGAGAACATAAATCTGTCATCCGAGCTCGTTCGAGTAGCTCGTTCGAGCTTCGAGCTTTTCCCCTACTACTCGAACAGGCTCCAGAAGCTCGATTACCCATCACTACCTGTGGGTCGCTTCGCATAGTTGCAACGCCGTCCTTCTCTAGCCCCTGCCAGGTCTTTGTCTGGCAGTGTGCGCTCTCTCCCTCTTCTAAAGCACCGTTGCTGTGCGATGTGCCTACGTGACCGCTAATACAGTTTTCATGTGATTAACTGACTAATTGCCCGCGACGAGCCTTTGTCTCCTTCTATTCGTATCGAACCTTTGTCTACAACGTTCGAACTAGTTAAGGGTGCTCCCGATTTAAACTACTGTATTATTACCGGCGCTCCGAATTTAATAATCGTGTCTCAATAATTCGGCGTTCCGAATTATTGCTTCTTAATCGTTATCGTCTTTGTTATATTTATTTATTAGTGTACAGTTTGTGTCAATAAATTGGTCATTGTGAGTTACAATTCAAAGAGGTGCTCCTTCGACTTTGCTTTACTCGAATCTAATCTCGAACATATACAATAAAATTATGTTGCACATACAGGTATCCGCGCGAGCAGTATACAGTCAGTTATTTCCTAAACTATTTGAAATAGGAGAAAACTGTTTACATAAATGGTGTATACATTAAAGGTCACTGAATTCGTCTTGAAACGTACTACCAAGAGGTCTAAAAAAAATACAACTACATTTGAAAAACCAAACTCGACCTTCATATCTCTTAAAATAATATTAAAAAAAATTCGCAATAGCCCTTTAATTTGCCCCCTCGTGCCATTAAACTTTATGTAAACAGTTTTCTCGTGTTTCAAATAATTTAGGAAACAACGGACTGTATACTGTTCGCGCGAACAGCCCGTATGACATAGAAAATACATACGACACATGCATACTATGGTCTGTTTTTCGAAAGAAAATGCCTGGGAGGTTAGCCTGCCTCGGCGCGTAGCCTGGAGGGGATCCAACGCGAGCTACGTATTTTGTGCGACGTTGTGACGGTCTCAATGCCACTGTGTATCTCTTTCCATCCTACAACACTTCGACACGAGAGCCTCTCGCTCAGACGCTCGGTAAACCAATTTCCTTCTTTACCCTGCGATTTCCACGTGTAGCGTTTAATAACCTACGTATTAATTTAATCCCCTTTTAATATGTTGCTCAATATTTGGGTACAATACATTCTTTCAAAAGAAATAAACTTTTTCTTGTTCATGTATTTTAACTTTTGACGTGTGAAAACGTTCAGCGTCTCGTCAACATTCTCCGCCATTTCCAGACAATGGATGATTGACGGGCGAGTGCCGAACGCAGTCCTCACTCCTTGAGATTATAGGTAGGACCTTCTGGAGAGGTTTGTAATACGTGTGATGCAGACAGACGACCATAGGCGAGGACTCACGTCGACGGTCGCACGTCATTGGCCAAGACGCGAAGAGTGAGAGAGACACAAGTGCCGTAGGTGTCTCGTGATCGCGGCAACACTGCGAAAACTGGGGCCTACCTCCCAGGCATCATCTTTCGAAAAACAGACCATACATTCGTCTATACTTTTTTACAGATTTTTCCCGAGCAATCTTGCACACATATTCTACAGTCTTAGGTAACCCTGACTGCACGTGGCAAACATCTAATGACTGCTTTGTATCTGAAAAATAAATGAAATCGACTTTACAAGTGTTTGCACAGAGAAATTTCATGAAAATTGATGTATTCTATAATTTAAAAAAGTTTACCCAGTTCCTCATATTGGCTTTCCACAGTCATTGATGTGCCTGGCTGCATGTGGCAAACATTTATTGACTGCTTTGTATTTGAAAAATAAGTGAAATCGACTTTAGAAGTATTTGCACGGATAAATTTTATGAAAATTGATTTATTCTATAATTTAAAAAAACGTACCCAGTTCCTCATACTGGCTTTTCACGGTTATAGATGTGCCATCTTCTGTTTGCATCATTTCATCTAAAAAATAAGTAACATTAAAGGGAAAAATACGTTTGCATGTAAGTTATATAAAAATAATACATAGTAGTTCTCTTTAGCCTTTGAAATGAAGTCATCCTTTAAATCCCTCCAGCGCCAAAATGCGCAAAAACGTGTTTTATCCGCTGACTACATAGCACTATGTCTCGAAAAATGTGACTTTAGCGCCATTGGTGATAAGGGCCAGTAGCTTATGACTGACCATACTGTTGCAGTCTTTTCCAGGGATTTCTTTTAAAACAGATAAATCAGGAGTGAATCCTCGCCCGTGGAGCCCTGAAGAACTCTGCTTATTAGGAAATTTTAGACTTCTTTTAAAGGAGACAACTTTAATTTGAAGCACACGTCTTTATTTATCGAGGGTCAATACTGGAATGGTCTCCTTTACAAAACGATCGTTTTTGTTACATCTTGTTAATTACAATATGTCCTTAGATACCAGGAGCCAATAAAATAATTATTAAATTATGAAATAATTCCTGATTTGTTAATACATTTCTTTCAGCTATTCATTTTATAATTTTCAAGTGTTTAACATATTTGCCATGATTTAATATATTTTAGAGAAGGAGTAAAAGCGAAATTCGACTGTTAAAATATTCATCCCTAAACAAATATTAATTAATTGAAATATGCATTTTAAAAGAATGCAAAGCTGATTTCAGTTGCTCTTAAATAATGTCAACTTCACTTCTATCTCCTTTTCTAATTACAATCATATACCTTAATTTGAATTTCACGCTTGTGAAGCTTACGCTAGACGCCGCTACAAGATGAGGGCGAGATTCACAACACCTCCACCCTTATGCAAAGGTGTTTTCTTATGGAAAACAGCTTTTTCAAAATATATGTTTACATTAATTCTTTTTGATTAACTAAGCCTACAAATTTTCAACAGAACGTTAACATAATTTTGTCAATACATGTGAATGAATTGTTGTACATAGTGAAATGTGTTTGAGCTCCCTCATCCCACTTCGCCCACGGTAGCCAAGCTACTCGATCCACCCGGGTTCCCGCAGAGAATGCGAGTCAAGGAAAGCTGCAAACCACTCACCATCTCGCAAACAACTTTTCTTTATCGTGGCATCTTATCCTATTTTCTGTTAAGCATGGTCGTATACATAGTATTAATTTCATGAACGAACATAACAAAACAACCTTAATACAGAGTAAAGCACAGTAACGCAATAAGAGTTTGATGAATAAACAAATAAGGTAACTCCAGAACAAATTAAAGTGAACGTAATATAATTAACATAATACTAATTTCATGAATAAATAAATTAAGATAATCTTAATTTAAATTGAAACAACATAACATTCGAATAATAAGAGAACACAAACAATAACATAGATAATTATTATGGAGGGTCTAATCTAATACAGGCTAATTTGAGTTTATTAACATGAACTATCTTGGTTTTATTGTTAACTCCTACAATTATTTCTGCAGTTAGATCATTAAATATTTTACTAATCTTATATGGTCCTATCCAGCTAGAATCGAATTTAGATGTTTCTGGCTCTCTAAATAAATATACATCGTCACCTACGTTGAATTTATGAGGATTTACATTTTTATCATAATTTGTTTTACTTTTCTGTTTTGCTTTTTCTAAGTTTATTGCTGCTGTAGCCTGAGTTGTCATTATTTTGGAGAATAAATCATCTAAATGTTCAATAAACGTTTTCGGCAATTTTTGATTTGCAAATTCTGAGGGAATAATGGCCTTGATGCCAAATACAAGTTCATGTGGAGTGAAGCCTGTACCTTCATGCACCCCGATGTATTATAAGAGAATACGCCAAATCTAATCCAATCGTCCCAATCATTCTTTGAACAATAATGTTTTAAATAGTCTACAAAAACCCTGTGAGCTCGTTCGAGTGACCCTAGCGATTGTGGATGAAAAGCGGTAGAGGTAATTTTTTGAATTTTGAAAATTTTGCAAAAGTTATTCATTATTTTACTTGTGAAATTAGATCCTTGATCGGTGTGAATGACCCGGGGACAACCAAATCGACTAATGAATTGTTCAGTCAATGCCTTTGCTACAGATATAGAATCGATAATGGGGAAGTGAAATTGCGTCGGAATACTTCGTAAGATTATCCTAAAGAGTGAGTAAATAACGGTTTTGCTTTTTAGCTATAGGTAATGGACCCACAATATCCATTTGTACTTTCTCAAACGCTCTTTTGGGAGTATCTGTTAATCTCATGGGCTGTTTGATTTTAGCAGAAAGGATTTTATTCCTCTGACAACTGGGACAAGAACGAACGAAATCAGCGATTTGTCGATTCATTTTCGGCCAACAGAAATCCTCTCTTATCCGTTTGAACAACTTAGCTGTACCTTGATGACCTCCCACTACAGACTCATGATATTCTTGTATAATAGAAGATCTTCTGGATGGAGAAGGAACTATAATTTCGCCAGTGCAAATTGTAATTGAATATTTTGAATTATTAAAATTTTCTTTTAGAAGCCTTTTGAGAAAATTCCATGTAATTGGTTCTAAATTATTATGGGTTTTAGCTATGCTGATTGTTGTTACTTTTAAGGATTCCATGAGATGTTTAAGAGATGTCAAAGAAGATGTTAAATGATCAAGACTCTGTGATTCTGTAGAATTTGTTTTGGAAAATAAATGGAAAATATGATGATTTTCATTCGGGAAGACCATTGCGTTCCCTACATTAACTTTATAAAGTTGTATTTGTGAAATGGAAAATTTTCCATGAATCAATAAATTTTTACTGGTCTGCGAGATAATTTTACAATCAATTGGTAGAAAATGAACTAGATTATCTTTGTGCATATGAAGATGATCTTTAGAGTAGATGATATTAGGGAAATTAAAGGAATGAGATGATTGTGCTGTTGAAGAAGGAGATGTAGTCATAGTCAGGATTTTAATATTTTCATCTTTAGAAGTCGTTTCCACGGAGGATCGTGATCGTTCCCATAACGACTGTGTCGGCGCCTCAACATTTGTTGGGAAAGATTCAGACAGCTGGCGTTGAGCCGCGGCATTTTGCCGGGAAGGATATATGTCCTGCTCAGCTGCTGACACGACGCCAGTCGCGGGTCCTTTGTTACCGACCTGAAGCGGAGTCCTTAATATGACCTTCCCGTTAGCCAACAGGCCAGGCAGAGCGCAGGCACCCAGGGGAGGCACAGGAACAGGGGCCCCTAACGGTGTCTGAGGATGGGAGTTTGCTGAATCAGCATTCCCGATAACCGATAGACTACCGAGTCGCAGCATGTCCCCAATACCTTGTGAGAGCGATCCTCCACTCACTACATTGTCGTCACAGTTCTTAGTAATATTAGTAGACTGATTATCAGAAAAGAATGGCATTTCCTCATCAGCCGTAAGATATTCGTAACTGTCGGTTGAGCTGTCATCATCAGTTAGTCTATCGTCAAGGTGATCAGACTGTAAAACGACCTCGGATGATCTAGCAAAAACTGTAGCTACTAATTTTTCATTCTTTTCAAATGTTCTGTCTGAATCTGTATCCTCAACCCTTTCAGAGTCTACAGACGGCAAATCGTCAGCGCTTACGTCAACCTCCTGCAGACGCTTTGAGGGAAAAATGTTTGTATAGTCCGTCTCAGTAAAATCAAGTGTATCTGTTTTGAAACGATTAGATGTAAAGGTCATGACGGAAGAAGAAAGAATTTGTTGAGAATTTACAAGATTGTTCGGAGGATTCCGAGACAACGCATCAGCATTGGAATTTACTTTCCCTGGCTTATATACTATATTATAATCATACTCATCTAATTTAATTCGCCATCTCATGAGACGAGAGGTAGGATCTTTTACGTTGTGTAGCCAAATTAATGGTCGATGATCAGTGACCAAAGTAAATTGATGTCCATATAAATATGGTCGAAAGTGAGTGACTGCAAATATAATGGCTAACAACTCCTTTTCTATAGTTGAATAATTAATTTCCCCTTTATCTAAAGTTCGAGAAGCATACGCAATGGGAAGGTCTTTACCGATTTGTCCTTGGCTCTATACCGCCCCTACTGCATAGTTTGACGCATCTGTGGTCACCAGGAATGCTTGATCGAAATTTGGAAATTGAAGCAATGGCTCCGAACAAATATCACGTAATTCCTCAAAAGCAGATTGAATGATATCATCCCAAACAAAAGGAACATCCGCCTTTAAAAGTTGAGTCAGAGGTTTAGCAATTTTTGCCATTTGAGGAATAAAGCGTCGATAGTAACCAACTAGACCTAAAAACTGTTTTACATTTTTCCTGGTTTTCGGAATAGGAAAGAACTTCACAGTTTCGACTTTCTTATGATCAGGTTTCACTCCATCAGCAGAAATAACATGACCTAAATAGTGATTTCACGCCGCAAAAATCTACATTTTCAGGTTGCAATGTTAACCCTGCATTTTGCAAACGACTTAAAAGATTCCTCAGTTTTCGTGTATGTTCCTCTAACGAATTGGCGTACAAAACGATGTCATCCATATAAACAAAGAGTTCAACACCTTGCAGACCAGACAGAAGTAAGTCCATACACCTTTGAAAAGTTGCTGGGGCATTTTTTAAGCCAAAGGGCATTTTATTAAATTCATAATGCCCATTAGGTGTGGAAAAAGCAGTTTTTGACTTTGAATTTTCATGTACTGGGATCTGATGAAAGCCGGAAGCAAGATCAAGCGTACTAAAATATTTAGCTGCACCAATCTGATCTAATATATCAATTATGTTTGGGAGGGGATAAGCATCGCTGACGGATTTTTCATTTAATTTGCGATAATCTATAACCATGCGCCAACGAGGTTTACCACTGGAATCAGGTTTTTTGGGAACCACCCAAACAGGCGAATTATAAGGTGAGTCTGACGGTTGTATTATATCATTTTCTAAAAGAGAATTTATTTGTTTTTTAATCTCCTCTTTATGTATAGGAGGAAATCGATATTGTTTTACATTTATCGGAATTTCGTCTGTTGTGGTAATTGTATGTTGAAGGATAGTAGTAGAGCTCAATTTATCCGATGGAAGATAAAATTGATAAGAGAATTTATTAACAATTTCCAAAATACTAACTCGCTCGGCTTCATTAAGACTATCTAATTCTAAAAGCTTAATTATTTGAGCCAATCTACATGATTCAGCTTTTGATTTATCTAAATTAGGATCTCCAGTACGAGATGAACGCGGTGAAGGTAGACTTTCCGAAAATTCCTCTAATTCAACGGGTGGTATCGTTACAACGGCGTGACTAGGAGTGGTATTGATTGCAAAAAGTTTAGCAAATCCATTTTTCTGTGTAACCAAGGCTTCTCCTATATAAATGCCTGAATCAGTGATCAATTTTCTTACATAGCCTGTTTTAATTTCAGGGTTTTTAACAGGAAGAACAATAAGGGTTTTTGTACGAGGAGATAAATTAAAAGAAGATGAAGATAAAAGGAAAAATTGTTCATGGCCAAGTTGAAGACTATTCGACTCGCTACTTCCAAACTTTAGTATTGCGTTCTGATTTTCTAAGAACGGCATTCCTAAGATACCTGCTTCAGCGATTGGAAAATCCTTACTAACAACTTGAAACTTTACATCAAGGTCTCGGACTTGAATAATGATTTCGCCACAAGTACGTATGTTTTCTGAATTAATACCTGTGAGATAATAAATAATATCAGTATTTATCTTCATGTTAGAATCTATTTCATTTTGTTTTATTATATTTAGTTGAGAACCTGTGTCAATAAGGAAATTCGCAAATTTTTCTTGGAAATTACTATGAGCCACTTTAATTACTGGTAAGCTACTGGACCTCTTTATTTGTATTTGAAAACAAGTTCCTTGGGTTGGGTGCTGGTAATCAACGGTTGGCGTTGGCTGTAAGCTTGGATATAGCCAACGCGTTCAACACCCTCCCCTGGGACGCGATACGCGGGGCGCTCCGGGAGTACGGAGTGCCCCCGTATCTGCGAGCCGTTGTCCGGGACTACCTCGCGGACCGGGAGATAGAGTACCCCGCCCAAGGGGGAAGGCTGGTGCGCAGGAGGGTGAGCCGGGGAGTGCCCCAGGGATCCGTTTTAGGACCATTCCTATGGAACCTGGGGTATGACTCGGCGTTGCGCGGGCTCCTCCCCCCCGGTGTGCGTGTCGTCTGCTATGCGGACGACACGCTGATCATCGGGTTGGGGAGGGACGGGACCAGGGTCTGCCGTATGGTGGAGGTCGCCGTGGCCGGGGTGGCCAGGAGGATCCAGGCGCTGGGGCTGTGGATATCGCCGCCCAAGACAGAGGTGGTCTTATTCCATGGACTGCCTCTGTCGCGGCGAGCGCCCCAGCCCTGGATCCGGGTGGGCGACGTGGCCGTCCGGGCCGGGGAGAGGATGAAGTACCTCGGCCTCGACCTGGATGGCCGATGGAGGTGGGAGGGCCACTTCGGCCGCCTCGTCCCCCGGATCGAGGGCGTGACGACACTTCTGGGTCGCCTTTTGCCCAATCTCGGGGGTCCGGGGGAAGAGGTCCGCCGCCTCTACACGGGTGTGGTGCGGGCGATGGCGCTCTACGGGGCTCCCGTATGGGCGCCTAACCTGGCGGCCTGTCGGCGCGGAAGACAGCTGCTACGCAGTATTCAGCGCCGCAGGGCCGTCAGGATCGCCCGCGGATACCGCACCCTGGCACATGAGGCGGCGGTCGTCCTGGCGCGGGTCGTGTCGTTTGAGCTCCAGGCGGTGGTCGACGCTGAGGTTTATCGGCGTCGGCAGGCACACCGCCGGGAGGGCATCGACCCGCCGCCCGAGGCGGTCGAGGGGTGGAGGCGAGCCTATAGCGGGCTCGCCAGGGAGGCGTGGCAGCGTCAGCTGGTGGTCAGCGGCGCCGCCCGACAGAGGGCCGTGGGGGCGGTCCTACCCGTGTTTGATGCATGGATGGACCGCCGTCACGGTCGGTTGACGTACCGCCTGACGCAGGTGCTCTCCGGACATGGTTGTTTCGGGGAGTACCTACTGAAGGTCGGCGCTGAGGAGACGCCTGGCTGCCACCAGTGCGGCGCGGAGCTCGACTCCGCGCAACATGCACTGGAGGAGTGTCCGGCCTTCTCCGGGGAGAGGCGGGCACTCCGATTGGCGCTCGGGTGGGACCTCTCGCTCCCTACCGTGATCGCTGCCATGGTGGAGAGCGAAGGGTCGTGGAAGGCGGTGTCCTCCTTCTGCGAGACCGTGGTCTCGCGGAAGGAGGACGACGAGCGGGGTCGGGAGTTAACCGACCCCGCTCGGATCG
>NW_015373956.1:341679-378732 GCF_001272555.1 Dufourea novaeangliae | reverse complement strand
TCATTTTTTAATTCTACTTGACGCTCTAATTTAGAAGCCATTTTAATAGCAATTCTTAAATCATTAATATTATCTTTTGAAATCAATAACATAATAGTATCATTGCATAAGCCTCTTAAAAATCCAGATATCGCTTCCTCTACGAGTAAAGATTTTATTCCAATCAACTGTTCATCGTTAAATTTTTCTCGCGCCGCTTCTAATCCTTGATCTAAAATTTCATGTACTCTAGTCCCAAAAATCTTCAATAGTTTCGTAATCCTTTCGTCTTATTATTTTTAATTCCTCCTGCGCGACCTTAATATCAAAACTTAATTCATATGCATTTTCAATTAATTTTATCAAATCTTCTACGCTTTTCGGTTCCACAGTTCCAACTATTCTACTGTAATCACGCTTCTGTATTCTATTCCGAATTAAAGTCAATAAATAAAATTTATCATCCAGCCCAACTAATGAATCGGCGAGTCTTAATTGACTAACAAAATTAGTTACAGAGCTGGATTTCCCGTCAAAATGTGGAATGAAGCTCGAGATGAAATCGAATGACATTCGCAATGTGCCTTTCCGAGATCTACAGGATGAACAAGACGAGTTCATGTCCATTGCACTACCAACAGAAGTAGATCTAGAATCCGATACAGACATATTAGATTCACGAGGTGAAGAAGATGAGTTCTGCATCACACTCAGATCTCTTATTTGCGATACACAAGAAACACCATGCGTTTCTGTCACTAGTTCCTCCACTTCGAAAGAATCACTACAATTCAAGCTTGTTTTTTGAACTTTCTTAGCGCTTTTGAATTTTTTTGCAAATGGCGGCATTTTCGCAATATAAATATATTAACAACGTTATGTGACGAACAACTTAATATATGTATATATATTAAATTCGAATAAACACAATTATTAAAACTAATACAACACGCGTTGAACAATTAGAAATTTTAAAATTGAAACGTCTCACGAATCTTTATCAGCGTGTGGTCTTCGGGGAAGATGAGCTTTCACGAATCTCCATTAGCGTGTGGTCTTCGGGGAAGATGAGCTTTCACGAATCTCCATTAGCGTGTGGTCTTCGGGAAAGGTGAGCTTTCAGCGGCCACCGAAAATCACTCCTCTTCGGTATTCACCCAGGCTCTTGGGAAAACCGCTCAAAACCCAAGAGAAAGAGAATGCTGATTCGACGAAATCCCAGTGATTCAAAATGTTTCTTGTGAGCCGGCGAGCCAAGTTGAGGATGTATAAACTTTAGCGTATCCCACCGCTGTCACCAAATTTGCTGCAGTCTTTTCCAGGGATTTCTTTTAAAAGAGATAAATCAGGCGTGAATCCTCGCCCGTGGAGCCCTGAAGAACTCTGCTCATTAGGAAATTTTAGACTTCTTTTAAAGGAGACAACTTTAATTTGAAGAACACGTCTTTATTTATCGAGGGTCAATACTGGAATGGTCTCCTTTACAAAACGATCGTTTTTGTTACATCTTGTTAATTACAATATGTCCTTAGATACCAGGAGCCAATAAAATAATTATTAAATTATGAAATAATTCCTGATTTGTTAATACATTTCTTTCAGCTATTCATTTTATAATTTTCAAGTGTTTAACATATTTGCCATGATTTAATATATTTTAGAGAAGGAGTAAAAGCGAAATTCGACTGTTAAAATATTCATCCCTAAACAAATATTAATTAATTGAAATATGCATTTTAAAAGAATGCAAAGCTGATTTCAGTTGCTCTTAAATAATGTCAACTTCACTTCTATCTCCTTTTCTAATTACAATCATATACCTTAATTTAAATTTCACGCTTGTGAAGCTTACGCTAGACGCCGCTACAAGATGAGGGCGAGATTCACAACAATACTATTCTAATGGGAGTTAGCAGTACAGATGGCGTGAACTGCTACTTGTGTGTGGCGTTGAGGGACGCTAGGGATATTACGTCCCGGCCACTGTAGCGCGGAGGTTAAATAATACTGCCACGTGTATGGAACAAAGACTTTATTGTCTACGAGTCGTGAACATGCTGTAGCGACAGCGGTCACGATGGATCTGCCACTCGCAGGCGGCAACGCTCTTTCTTCTTGCGGGAGAAAACGACACAACGGAGGGAGAGAGACGGCAGTATCCGCTCCCTACACATTCCCCCCCGAGTGTATACACTACCTAGATAGGCACGTGTTTCGAAAATGCAATCGCAAACGCTATGATACAATATATTAATACGCTCCTTATCGCTAATTAAACAACACATAGAATATAGTCACACAAAATATACATTATGATGAAACAAGACATACAATATAATACTCTGCTTATTGCTAATTAAACAAGCCACACGATATAATATGCTGTACACATAAGTCTTAAAACTAACGCAGGTACTACAACTAAGTTAAGGCGTTTTATAAGTGCGCACCGCTGGATCGGGCGCGAACGTGACTCTTCTGCGCGAGTACGTTTTTAAACTAAGCGGCCTCGAAGTCGCGGACGAATCGTTGCTTACGGGCACGCTCGAATCGTCGAGATTATCTGGGACGAAGTGCGCGGGTTTTAAGAGCTCGACGGAGACACTTCTGGCGGAACCGTTAACGTCAATATTAAAGACGCGATCGGACACGCGCTGCAAAATCTTATGCGGACCTGAATAAGGCCTCACGAGTGTCTTTTTTGCTACGTTTCGCATGAAGACATGCGAACAATTGTGGAGTTCTTTGAAGTAGAACGCACGTTTCGCATGCTTGTGCGCTACGGGCACCGGACGAACCTGACGCATGTACTCGCGTAATTCCTCGAGGAAGAAATTTGGGTCGTGTGAAATATCTTCCGGAAGGAAGAACTCACCGGGAAGGCGCAAAGTGGTGCCGAACAGAAATTCTGCGGGGAACGCATCAGTGTCCAGCCGCACATGGGATCTGAGACCCAGCAAAACCGTGGAGAGAACTCGCGACCAGTTTGCATCCGCATGGCTCATGATTGCGGCTTTGAAAACGCTATGCCATCTCTCTATCATGCCGTTTGACGCGGGGTGATACGCCGTCGTACGAATACGGCTGCACCCTATTAACGACAGGAGTGCCGAAAACAGACGGGATTCGAACTGAGCACCCTGGTCGGTAGTTATGACCTTGGGTGCACCATACCGTGAAATCCAGGTGTCGTAGAACGCCCTGGCTACCGTTTGGGCCGTAATATCCGGCAGAGGAACAGCCTCCACCCAACGAGAGAATCTGTCGATCATCGTTAGACAGTACGTACATCCCTGTGACGAGGGCAGAGGTCCTACAATATCAATATGAACTTAGTCGAAACGACCATCAGGGGCGACGAAATGCTCAGGAGTTTGACGGACATAACGCGAGACCTAGGATTGCTGGCACGCGGCACAGTTCTTGCACCAAGATGCAATATCTCGATGCATATCCGGCCAGACATATCTCTGACGAATCATGCGGTCAGTGATCTTGCCGCTAGGGTGGGCGGGATCATGAAAGGTGTGGAAGACTCTTTCGCGAAGGCTCGCCGGAATATATGGACGAATTGCCTCGCCAGAAATCTCGCAGAAAACTGGAGCTTGCTCTGGTCCCCACAGGATGCTCTTCAATTTCAACGAATGATCCGAAGCACCGCGAATCAGCTGTAGCTGAGTGTCAGAGCCTTGCAATCTTGCAAGCTCGTCGAGGTCGAATTCTAAAGAGAGACGAACAGCGTCAATCCTCAAAAGGAAATCGGCGACGGTGTTCTCCGTGCCTGCCACATGTTCAATACGCGTAGTAAATTGCGCGATGAATGAAAGCTGGCGCAGCTGCCGATGAGAAACCTTATCGGACCGCTGCATAAAGGCATACACTAAGGGTTTGTGGTCAGTAACCACCCTAAAGTCGCGACCCTCGAGGAAGTGACGGAAGTACTTGATGGCCTCGTATACGGAGGTCAGTTCACGGTCGTACGCGCTGTATTTCTTTTGCGCCGAAGAGAATTTCCGCGAAAAGAATGCGAGGGGTTCCTACGAACCCGAAGAACGCTGTTCGAGAGCCGCTCCCATAGCGAAATCCGAAGCGTCTGTGACGACACGCAAATCTGCGCCTACACGTGGATGCACCAGTAACGCTGTGTTGGCAAGGTCTGATTTTACCTTTTCAAACGCGTGTACCGCATCCCAGGACCAAACAATTTCACGTTTGTTATTCTTCCGAGAATCGGTGAGAAACGCGTTCAACGGGGCCTCTGATTCTGCCGCGTTGGGAAGGTTACGACGATAAAAATTCGCCATCCCCAGAAAACGTCGAAGCTGAGCGATGGTTTTTGGCTGGGGATAATTGGTGGTCGCGTCAACCTTTTTCGTCGTGGGCCGAATGCCTGCACTGTTGATCGAATATCCGAGGAACTCGAGTTCGGAGGCGCCGAACACACACTTGTCGGCATTCAGACGGAGGTGAAATTCCTTGAGCCTTCGAAACACAGCGCGTAAGTGCTTTTCATGATCCTCTAAGGATTCGGAAGCAACAAGAATGTCGTCTATATAGACGAAGACGAAATCCAAGTCACCCAGCGCACGATTGATGTAACGCTGAAATGACTGGCTGGCATTCCTAAGCTCTAGCCCGAATGTCATGAACAGGTATTCAAACAAGCCGAACGGCGTAATCACCGCCGTCTTCTCGACATCTTCCGGAGCCATAGGAATTTGGTTATAGGACTTGTGCAAATCGAGAGACGAAAAGACCTTTTTTCCATGAAGATTGACAGAACAATCATGGAGATGGGGAGTCGGATATTTATCCGGCGTAGTTACCGCATCAAGGCGGCGGTAATCGCCACAGACTCGCCAGGAACCGTCCTTCTTAGGAACAAGATGGATCGGGCTCGCCCAAGGGCTGCGAGACGGGCGACAGATGCCAGCCGCAACCAAAGCTTGAAATTCGGCTTTGGCTGCACAGAGTTTCTTCAGGGAGAGACGCCTAGCGCGCTCCGCAACCGGAGGACCAGAGGTGAAAATGTGATGTACCACATTATGACCCTCCGGGGGCGTTAAAAGGGAAGAACCCGTTATCTCCGGGAAATCGACTAGGATTTCCGCGCACCTGGAACCAGGATTGACCGTATGCACTGAATGAATCAGTGCCGGTCTGACAATTGCAATAGAGTAGACCTGCGTCAAGGAATCGGTGAGGTGACGCCCTCGAAGGTCGACTACCAATCCATAGTGACGCAGGAGATCAGCGCCAATAATTGCGCACGGAACTGCAGCAATGCAGAAATTCCACTTAATACAGCGCCTCAGGCCCAAGTCTAACTCGCGAAACGACTCGCCAAAAGTGTCTATACGGGTATTGTTCGCGGTGCACAATTTGAGGCCCGCTGGTTCGCCCCTAATTTTCATGTTCGCCGGGATCAGCGAAATATCGGCACCCGTGTCAATTGAAAAGTATTGACCGCTTTTTCGGTCGCGAATATGGAGGCGATTGGATTCCCGGGCACCCTCCGCGACGGCCTCCGCGCGGGAAGGTGAGACTAGTTTTTTTGTTTGCCAGGAGGCAAACTTGGCACACCAACTTTTACAAGAAGTTGGGTTTTCCGGGTACCTAGTGTGCGCGACACACAACCGGGGTGTCACGCGCTCCGCGAAACGGCCGCGGTTCCCACTCGAACGCGAGCGCGACGCCGTACGAGAACGCGGTCCAGTATTTCGCGCCTCTAAACGCGCCACGCTCTCGAACAGGGACGTTAGGACGGCTGAAATCCTCTTCAGGTCGCTCTCCATACTGGACATTTAAGCGACCTAATCGACAACGATCTTTAATAGCCTGTTTCGCAACTATACTGGGTTATCCGGACTTGCTACATGTCGAACGACGAAATAAACATGTCGGGCGACGCATAATGGATGTCGAACAGACGACAAACAATGGACGCTCACCGGCCGCACGCAAGACGAACAGAAGATGCGCGAACGACGAACAAAGGATGCGCGTCGCGAGAATGGCGTCGCGCGCGTCAATGCACGTGGCCGCCCCGCCTCAACCAAACCACTGCCACGGGGAATGGGCAAATAATGCCATCGTACACGGACGATGCGCGCCACAAAAAATTATGTTCCGCACATTATTTGCGTAGCTACCTTTCCGGCCGCAACACCGCCGTGGAGGATGACGCCGCTGACAAAGATCCTGGGACGGTGACGAAGACCTCCTCGGGACCAGCCACGACGTACCAACAGGCACCGGTGACGATGATTCGGGAACAACACAAGACCTTCCCGTGCAAGGCACCGATGACGATGAATCGGGAACGAAAGCGTGGGTACACGCCGCGTCACACCACTTCAGGCACCGTTGACGACGATTTTCCGCGTCGCGGAACCACGCGACGACAACAGTTATCGCATCAGGATGCCGTGAAGAATGCCTCTCCGGCGGAGCATGCCTGCCAGTAAGGCCAGGAGACGTCCCAGGGCAGAAACGGACCTCCGCAGCGAGGACAACGCGTCAGCGTGTCGATCGGCTCGATGTTCCTTCCAGAATTTTAATGTTTCGGATCCATGGAACTGCCGATCACGTCGGGGTCACCAATGTGGCGTTGAGGGACGCTAGGGATATTACGTCCCGGCCACTGTAGCGCGGAGGTTAAATAATACTGCCACGTGTATGGAACAAAGACTTTATTGTCTACGAGTCGTGAACGTGCTGTAGCGACAGCGGTCACGATGGATTTCTGCCGCACGCAGGCGGCAACGCGATGCACGCGCCTCTTTCTCCTTGCGGGAGAAGGCGACACTGCGGAGGGACAGAGACGGCAGTATCCGCTCCCTACATGTGAATCCTTGTGATTCGATCACGTTCGTTCCCAATCACAGTGATTTTTCACAATGATTCGTGATTTCTCGTGATCGTTTCTGATTGATGGAGAAACCTAACAGTTCTTTACACGCGACACATAATCTGTATATTTTATATTAACAACATCAAAACCAAAATTCAAGTTATATTGTATAAAGTAAAGGAATAATTAGAAACAATGAAGAATAATGAATAAATTAGTGATTATAAATTATAATCTACATGTTACCTAGCAAATCATTCTTTTAGAATTTCTTGTTTTTTCTATTGATTTTTACAAACACAAATAGTAATGTAATTCATCGTAAAATCATATTGAATACGTTTTTCTGTTTAAAGATCAAGAACTTACGATCGCAGTGAGCAAATTCACTCAAGATAAAAAAATTGCAGTCACGGTCGTAAATGAAGTTAAATCACGACTGTGATCGTGATTCGGCGATCACTGTGATAAATTACCGTTAGTGATTTTGCACGCCATCTCTAGTTAACAGGCCGTGGGTGTTGTGATGCATTATATTTGAAATATTTACAGAGGTTTCAAGAAAATATAAGTGTGAAGCATGATAAAACCATCTTTGTACCAAATTGAAGCATTTAAAAATTGATAAAGGTATGTATAAGTTAATAGAAACCTGAAATAGATAAAATTATTTGTACGATGCCAAACAGGTTAAGTGACATTTGGAAAAGAGGTTAGGATAAGTTACTATTGAAAAGAACAATTATGCAGTTGCGGCACGACTGACGAAGAGTGTAGGGATAAAATGGAAATGAGTGAGAGTTGGTATGACTGAGTGCGTGAAGTCGGGCAAGAAGAACGAGATCTTTAGTTAGTAGACTGAGGTGACCACGTGCGAAAAGTTAGAGAAACAAGTTTGAATAAAGCGCAATAAAGGGGCTCGCATAATAGGTGTTTTTATTAATAGAACCCGAGTCCTGGTCCGCTACATATTGGTGACCCCGATTAAAATGAATAAACCATTTCCTTCGACCGCAAACGAAACTCACAAGGTGAGTATAAAACTACCGCCATTTTGGACGGAAAAACCGGAGGTATGGTTCTACCAGGTAGAGGCCCAATTTGAAATCACGGGTATAACGGTGGAAAGTACCAAGTTCAATTATTTAGTAGCCCAGTTGGAACCAAAATATGTTCAAAATATTTGGGATCTCGTTTCCGATAGAACCATAACCGATAAATATACAGCAGCCAAGGAACGGCTTTTAAGCATATTCAAAGAAAGCGAAAATAAAAGGATAAAACGACTAGTTACGGGAATAGAACTTGGAGACACGAAGCCAAGTCAATTATTGCAGAAAATGAGATCTCTAGCGACCGATGATATCTCGGATAAAGTATTAAAAACACTGTGGTTGGATAAGCTTGCGGATAATGTTAAAAATATTTTGCTTGTTTCTGACGAAAATCTAGAAAAATTGGCAATAATGGCGGACAGAATTGCGGAAATGAGCACAGGAACAGAGTGTTATACAACCAGCAGAAATGTGCCCCCTTGGAAGGAAGTTCTGCAGCGGATGTCGGCGATGGAACACCAAATAGAAAAGCTGAGCATAGACCGACAGTCACGTTCACTAAGCCGTAATTTCGGCAGGAATAAAGAAGGCAGCAGAAGCAGATAAGGGGACCGGAGCAAAAGTAGGAAACGGATGAGTTTCAACCCAAAAGGGAAGTATTGTTACTACCACTTTAATTTTGGGGACAAATGTATGCCGGAAAAATGCACACCTCCTTGCGCGTGGAATCATTACAACCAGGGAAAAGCGAATCAGCAGTAGAAGTAGCGACATATTCTACTGCAAATAGTACACAAGATTGTCGCAGATACCGTTTATTTGTAAGAGATAAGAGAACAGGGTTGCGATTCTTAATCGACAGTGGTGTAGATGTTAGTTTGATGCCAGCTACGAAAAATGACAGAGTGAAAGGCGGTTTTAAACTGTACGCTGCAAATAGCACAGAAATTCCTACCTATGGGATTAAGATGTTGACGGTGGACATGGGACTCCGCAGAACGATACAATGGCCATTCATAATAGCTGGAACAACAAGAGACATAATAGGAGCAGATTTCCTGAATAAATTCAAGTTAATAATTGACATCAATAATAGGAAATTAATTGATGGTGTAACAAACCTCGCAATTAAGGGAGAAGTTACATCCATCACTAACAGCTCTACAATTAGCTCAATGGACAAAACGTCAAAATATTACGACATATTAGCCCAGTATCCACAAATTACAAAACCAACTCTGTTAATAGCTGGCGTCAAGCATGACGTCAAACACCAGATAATCACAGAAGGACGGCCCGTGTATTCGAAAGCAAGACAGCTAGATCCGAAGAAGCTGGAACTGGCGAAACAAGAATTCCAGTACATGTTGGACCACGACATCATCAGGCGATCGAACTCTCAGTGGGCAAGCCCGCTGCATATAGTAACGAAAAAAGATGGGACCATTCGCCCTTGCGGTGATTATAGGAAGTTGAACGCCATAACCATCCCAGACAAATACCCCATTCCCAAGATCAACGATTTTAATCACATTTTGAAGGGTAAAACAATATTTTCGAAAATCGATCTTTTTAAGGCATATTTTCAGATACCTATAGCGGAAGAGGACAAAGCAAAAACTGCAATAATTACGCCTTTTGGGTTGTTTGAATTCAACGTAATGAGTTTTGGGCTGAAAAACGCAGCATCTACGTTCCAGAGGTTCATACACCAGGTATTACAGGGATTGGATTTCACTTTTCCATATCTGGATGATATTTTGATCGCATCCACATCAGAGGAAGAACACCGAAACCATTTAAAAGTAATTTTTGAAAGGTTGAATAGGTATGGACTACGAATAAACATGTCAAAGTCAATCATGGGAGTTAAACAGCTGAAATTTTTGGGATATTTAATTACGTTCGAGGGATCAGCCCCTATACCCGAACGGGTGGAGGTAAATTGAATTACAGGTTGCCAGACACAGTCCACGAATTGAGAACTTTCCTCGGTATGATAAATTTTTATCGACCGTTTTTGAAAAACGCCGCAAGTAACCAAGCAGTCTTGCACGAGTATCTACGTGGCTCCAAGAAGAAAGATAGGAGAAAAATCCAATGGACAGATGAAGCGATAAGAAAATTCGAGGAATGCAAGAAAGAACTGGCAGTGTGGCATTACTAGGCTATCCTGATCCGGAATTACCTCTGTCACTCAGTACAGACGCTTCCGATTGGGCCATTGGCGCTGTCCTACAACAATTTGAAAATCAAGCCTGGAAGCCAATAGCTTTTTACTCAAAAAAATTGAATGAGACTCAAAAGAAGTACAGTACATACGACCGGGAATTATTAAGCATTTACCTGGCTATCAAACATTTCAAATATTTGCTGGAAGGTCGTGATTTTAAAATCATAACTGATCACAAACCATTAACCTTCGCTTTTAGGCAGAAGAATGACAAGGCGTCTCCGAGGCAACTTAGATAGCTACAATATATATCACAATTTACTACCAACATATACCACATCAAAGGTTCCGAAAATATCGTGGCGGATAATCTCTCAAGGATAACAGAAGTTAGCGCCTCCGTAATTGACTACGATAGAATTGCCAGAGAGCAAGAAAGCGACGAAGAGTTGGACAACTTGCGAGCTCACAATAAATCGCTCAACTTCAAGCAATATCCATTACCTTCAGGAAAAGACTTGTGGTGTGACACGTCGACCACAAAAATCAGACCATTTATACCCAAGCAGTGCAGAGAAGAACTTCTACAGCAAATACACGGACTCGCTCATCCGGGAATCAAGTCAACAACGAAAGAAATAACATCTAGATTCATCTGGACAGATATCAAGAGGGACGTCCAAAAATGGACGCGCGCCTGTATAAATTGCCAGAAGAACAAAATAAATAGGCATACAAAAACAGAGTTAGGAACTTACAAAGAACCGGACGAGCGTTTCAGCGTGGTACATATTGATTTAATAGGGCCGTATCCACCATCGAATTATTGTGCCTATTGTCTAACCTGCATAGACCGTTACACCAGTTGGATGGAGGTAGTGCCTGTACGGAACATAACGGCAGAAACCGTTGCAAAGGCATTCTACGAAAATTGGATTACACGATTCGGTGTACCGTACCAGGTGATTACAGATCGGGGAGTGCAATACACTTCGGAGTTGTTCCGAACATTAGCAAATATCTGCGGAGTTAAGATACAACACACAACAGCGTACCACCCGCAAAGTAATGGGAAAATCGAGAGATTGCACCGGACCTTGAAGGCAGCCGTCCGGGCACACAACATAAATAAATGGACGGACTCCATACCAACAGTCCTTTTAGGATTGCGAACAGCTGTAAAAGAGGACTCAGGACATTCCATAGCACAGATGGTCTATGGAAAAACGATCAAGTTACCGGGTGAATTTTTTGATAACCCGAAAATAACCACGACACCGGAAAGTTTTCTTTACAGATTACAGAAGCAAATGGAGCTGTTCAAACCGGTGACCAGAAACCATGGACCTGGGCCCAAGGTGTTCGTACACAAGGATCTGAACACGTGCTCTCACGTTTTCGTAAGGGTTGATGCAACGAGGAAACCAATGGAACCAGTATACGAGGGGCCCTTTAAAGTCTTGGAGAGGAAAGGGAAATACTTCGTGCTGGAGTTTAAGAATAGAACAGCAAGCATCTCAACGGATAGGATTGAACCGGCCTACATGCTAGTACCTGAGAGTCGTGACTGCGTAACACCTGGAATAATAGATAATGAGACTGATACAGAGCGGGAAACAACGATACCAAAGAAGCAGCCTACTGCGAAGCCACTGGCATCGCGGTCGGGTAGGCAAATTAATCGTCCCGTTCGCTTTAACGACAACGTAGGATATTACGAGTAGTTAAAACACAAGCATATTATATAGTAAATATCAAGTACAAATAAGAATCAGTATTAAGTATAGTAGATTATATCAAATGTTATGTGCCTCATAGATATTTCAATGTTTATTTTTTTTATTATATATAAAATGTATAAAGCAGCGTAACTTAGTTACTGGTGAGGGAGTGAATGTGGCACGACTGACGAAGAGTGTAGGGATAAAATGGAAATGAGTGAGAGTTGGTATGACTGAGTGCGTGAAGTCGGGCAAGAAGAACGAGATCTTTAGTTAGTAGACTGAAGTGACCACGTGCGAAAAGTTAGAGAAACAAGTTTGAATAAAGCGCAATAAAGGGGCTCGCATAATAGGTGTTTTTATTAATAGAACCCGAGTCTTGGTCCGCTACACAGTTAATTATGAATTCGTATTAGAGAAGAGTATTATCAGAGAGGAAATGAGAGTGCTAACGCCCGGGATTTCGGTGTTCCCGGGCAAGTGCTGCCCCCCTGGTCCACATTAGCATATATCAGAACCACAAAATTTCGTGTCAGCATAGCCCTCTACCATTCCGTGTCGCAATCTATCGTATCAATTGAAATTGGTTTTACATCACAGCGCTATGGGCGATGGAAATTAAAATCAGAAGTACCGATACGCATTTATTTTGACTAATGAAAAAAGTTTAATTCATCGTTACCTTATCTGTTTATGTATATACTGAGTTGGATTGTATTATTTATGTATGTATGTATATATTGCATTGTTTGTACATGTATATATAATATTTCAATGTGACTTAGAACATCGAATGAGTGGATGGAGTAATTTGAAAAATCAGAATGGTATTAATAGTTTTGCCGATGTGTAATAAAGATCAGGTTACTTAAATTTTGATTGTATTGTGTCACTTTTTAATTGTTGAGATGAATTTGTGTCTGTACCATTCTGTTCTCGTCTTCAAGTCATATGTTACATGTATTTTAATAATTAATTATTTCAGGTATGAATTGAATATTTTAGTGTGAACATATTTTCTAGATTTTTAAGTTTAAGGTTTTTTGTTTATAAGCAAAGGAAATATGAAATAAATGGGAGAGGAAAAAATACTAAAAATCACCAAACTTATCGGAACTGAAATACGCGACTTTACACAAATATGTGCCGTTAAGGCCGTTAAGGCCGTTAAGGCGACATTTGTATCAATAGGCTTTCATATCACCCATGAGGTACTATTGTCAATACGTTTTTTTTGTCAGTGGTATCCCCTGTAGACTGTAGGCCTATTCCACTGTGTTGCGTCCTACTCTCTATTTCCCTGTTATTGCTTTCTCAAAATTGTGTTACGTATAGTATATCCTCCTCCTCGCCCTCCTTCTCCTTACTTTGTTTGCTGTTATTATTATTTTCATTGTTTGCAATTTCACTAAATGACTCCATCCTATTTTCATCATATTTCTCTTCTCGTCTCGTTACCTTTTGTCTTTTGTTTGCTTCTTCAATTCCTAACATATTCTTGGATGGCTCAGGTACGGCATTCTTCCTCAAGATTTTTCTTCTATTTATGTCAAATATGGGGTTTGTTTTAAACATTTCGGGCGAGAAATGTTCACCACATACGCCCATTCTTCTTATATAACTGTTGGAGTGATGTTTTAAACTGTGATTACCTGTTAACAAAATAAAAAGGTTTTGCATACTAAGCTTTTGGTTATATTTATTAAATTCGGTTATAATTATCCAATAATATTTAATTAAAAATGGATAGTGAGCAGAATCCATGTCTTTCAATATTGGCCGATCAAAAGCTGTGACAACTTTTTTCAAAAGCGTGGCAAGAGGACACCACCGTGTTGATTTCTCGGAAACCGTACGCATGCAATAGCAGTTTGTAAACATCACCGGCCTTGCCCGTCGGTCGCTCACCGACTACGCCACCGAAACTGCACATTTTTCAAATTGAAAGAACAAAACTTGTTTTATACGACTTACATTTGTAAGTCACATGTATATTTAAGATGATTATAATATTAAGATATATAACCTCTTATAATCAAAGACTTAGAACTGTAAGAGTTTGTAAGAAGTTATTTCCAGAGATCGCAATTAACAGATTTACGCTTCTTTTGTACACCAGACTTTATTTCCTTTCTTTACATTTGTAGACAGTTCGACACTCATTGAGTGCGAGCCTTCCAAAACATTCATTTATACTTATATCTTTGTATTTCTCAGTTTTTGTGTCGCGTGCCCTGTATCGCGCGCTCGGTGTCGCGGGTCACTGTCCTAATCAGCTGTTACTGATTTCGTTTGCGTTCGGCAATTGCACTGTTCAACAAATTTGAACTTTTTTCCGTTTTTGTAATTTCTAATAAGCGTTTCTGATAGATCTTCATGCGCTGAGTACAAATCTGCAAATTGTTTCATTCCAGCACGTTCAGTTTTTGAAAAAATCAATTTTAAAGAAAATTGTAAATTTTCAACTTTGAAACTGTGTTGTTGCTTTTGCAGTAATAGTTATACAATTGCTTTTGACACGAAACAATTCTCTGAACTCTTCCGAACAAAATTAACTTTTCGCTTCCCTATTTAAATCAAAACCGATTTTGTAACGTTCCTTGACACTTGCCTGAGCAGAAAGGTTTGCTCTATCGCATGCTATGGTTAGATTTTGTTCTAAACCTTTAGTTTTTGAACTAAATTAAAGAATATCAGCAAAAAGTGGTGTTTTCGGTGTCCTTTTCACTTTAAACATTATTTAAATATATTTAGATGTCTATAATATAATTATAATTTATATCATTTTGTTCGGAAGAGCCCAGAGAATTATTTCGTGTCAAAAGAAATTGTATAACTATTACTGTAAAAGCAGAACACAGTTCCAAAGTTGAAAATTTGCCATTTTCTTAAAAATTGATTTTTTCACAAACTGGATGTGCTGGAAAGAAACGGTTTACAGATTTGTATTCAGCCCATGACTAAACTCGCGAGACCGCGAGGACACATCGACGCGCGAGCAGGTAAACACGTCACCCGACGGTCATTAACCTGTCAGCAAAACAGCTGACGATTACGACCAGTACAAAGAGTTTTAAACGTCGAACATCGAGAACGATCAACCCAACGCGTGTATATAAACGCGAGCGGACCCGCGTTGCGCTCTTCTTCTTGTATAAGACTTCCAAGTGTATACCTCCAAAGTAAAGAATAAATCGCTGTGGTTTAAAACACGTGTAAATACCCTTCAATTGGGGCCCCCGACGTGATCACAGTTAATTCTTTATTTTCTCAAGTTCGTTACCGTTAAAGAAATCAAGATGTCCGTATCAGGTACACCGGTTTCCGAAGTTCCGTGCGCGATTCCGGAAATCAAACGTGTCGGTATACGCATTCCGTCGTTCTGGCCCGAACAACCGGCAGTATGGTTTCACCAGATCGAAGCGCAATTCGCAATCAACGGTGTTACAGCGGACACGACAAAATTTTACTACGTGATGGCACAATTAGAGCACAAATACGCGTTGGAGGTGCAAGATATTTTCGCCAATCCTCCAGAAAAGGACAAATACGGGACCCTAAAATAGGAACTGGTTCGTCGCCTCTCAGCGTAGCAGAGTCAACGTATCGAGAAGCTTCTGGAGAAGGAAGATATCGGGGACAGAACACCATCCCAATTCCTCCGCCATATGCAGAACTTGGCAGGTACAGCGGTGACCGAAGACTTTCTACGCACGTTATGGGCACGAAAACTACCGGCCATGACTCGCGCGATAATAAATTCACAAGCTGACCTGCCGCTTAGTAAACTGGCAGAAATAGCCGACCAAATTCGGGAGAACACCGCACATACAGAAGCCGCAAGTGCCTCCCACGACAGAACGAACGAGAGACTGTTCGAACGGTTAGAAGAACTGACACTGCAGGTGGCTGAGCTAACACGGTCTCGCTCACGAGATCGGCCGAGGGGCAGCTTCCGAGAACGTTCGTGCTCGCCAGGAAGGAGGAACTCGTTCACGCGAAGAAGCACAGGCATTTCGTCAGGCGGAAAAAGGCACTGCTGGTATCACTGGAAGTTCGGAGCTGATTCCAAAAGATGTAAGGCACCGTGCAGTTTCCAGTCGGGAAACGAGGAGACGCGCCACTGAATGCGGCAATCAGTGACGGTCCACGGTTTAGCCGCCTTTTCGTCATCGACCAGCGTACAAAGAAAGAGTACCTGGTAGACACCGGTTCTGATCTATGCGTTTATCCACGGACGCATGTAAATGGCCGAACCGAGAAAACGGAATACGAAATGTTCGCGGCAAACGGGTCAATCATCAGCACCTATGGTGTACGGACGATCAACCTTGACCTGGGCCTACGGCGTGCCTTCCAATGGAGATTCGTCGTGGCCGATGTCTCAAAGCCGATCATCGGAGCCGATTTTTTATCCTACTACGGGCTGCTGGTGGATTTGAGGAACCGCCGATTGCTGGACCAGGTGACATCACTGTCCACTACCGGTAAGAGAGCAGAGGGCAACATTCCATCCGTGAAGACCATCCTCGGAGACTCCCCTTACCAACGATTACTGGCAGAATTCCCCGACATCGTTCGCTTAACGGCAAATCCACGTAAGATTAAACATGATGTCGTACATTATATTAATACCACCCCAGGGCAACCAGCCTTTTGTAAGCCGCGTAGACTTTCGCCTAACATGTTTAAGATCGCGAAAACGAAATTCGAGGGTTTATTGAGCCAGGGCCACATCCGACCTTCAAAGAGCCAGTGGGCGTCAGCCTTACACATGGTCGCAAAGAAGAACAACGGATGGAGGCCCTGCGGGGATTATCGCGCTCTCAACGCCCGTACAATCCCTGTAACCGTTCTTTATTTATTATCAATTAAACCCCGGGAGGTAACGTGCCCCTTTGACTATTCCCAGGATTGTCTAGAGTGGTTCGTGCCTCCAGGCACTGGACAGCGACGAGATCTGGTTGGTGTTAGAAAAAAAATTGGAGACGATTTAGAGGTTAACAAACGTTGCGTATATTCTGTTGAAACAGTGTTATAACAATGCCCTTCCCCTTTTTAATCGAAGATTGTTTAACCCGAAAGAGAGCACTGATGCTGCGCGTGGATACGATATTAGTGTCGCGTGGCCCGCTTCTTTACTCTCAATGCACGTTGTTCACACCAACTTTGAGACACATCCTTGTCGTCAGTTGCGATTGTTCTATATCAAATCGACGATTGAAGATTTGTCGCAGCACTCACGCATATGGCCGAAGTTCGGAGAAAATGCGTGAGTGGAGACGTGCATAAAGCCGCAGTCAAACTGCAACACCCAAGAGCCCACTCGTCGGCACGATACGTGGATTTCGAGTGGTCTCCGGTGTCGGGAGAGAGACGTTGACCATCCAAGAATCCGATCGTTTATCGCGATTCGATTCCGACGCGTCTGGTTTAGCTAGCTTCGAAGGTGCGAATTTAGCACTACGCGAATATGACCGAATTCCTTAATAACCAGAGTATATAATGTGACTGTACCGAACTCACGACAACAAGGACACGTGAATCAACAATATCACACAATCCTCGTTTACACACGGTTGTACAGAGCCGAAAAACAGATATGGCAGCACATTATTAATACCTTTCGATTAGATTGTGCTCCTACGCTATTTCACGGCTGTGTACAATACAACGTTCCAATTTGACTGCTGCGTGGTTCACGACTGATACACAAGCGATTAATTTAAATACTATTTCCGATCGGGCTGTGCCAAGGCGCGGTTTGAGCACTTGACTCCTCGGTTTGAGGCGCGTATGAACGAGGGTAAGAAACGGCGGTTTGACGATCCTACCAGGTTGGTTTAACCTCTCGATTAGATACCGTGTTTCGCCGTACGGATCTTCCTTAGGATCGCGTGTGTATCAGTTCGCTTCCCAGCGCAGAGTGCTGATCGACGGGCTCGTATCGACCTCCTTCGATCAGCACCCGGTGGGGATCGATGCGCACGCAATCTTAATAGATAGTGGGGCATTCCCACTCCGATTCTATTACGTGGATCGCGAGCTCCGTCGATTCCCGTCATGCGATATATCGCTACTGTGCACTAACACCTAGCTATCTCGGTGTGTGTGTCTCTCCGGAGCTCGTTTATGTATTAGGAACGGTTACATCCCTGACCGTTACCCTCTACCGCACATAGAAGATTTTGCACGGACGTTGAGGGGAAACACGATCTTCACGACAATCGATCTGGTTCGCGCGTATCATCAGATCCCGGTACATCCGAACGATGTCGCTAAAACCGCGGTAGTAACACCTTTCGGACTGTTCGAAAATATTTGAATGCCGTTCGGGTTGAGAAACGCCGCCCAAACGTTCCAACGTTTTTTAGACGACGCGCTCCGAGGTTTAGATTTTTGCTACGCCTATTTGGACGATATCTTAGTCGCGTCTAGAAACGAGGAAGAGCACAAGGAACACGTGAGGCAGCTCTTCTCACGCTTAGAAAAGTACGGGATAATAATAAACCCGACATAATGCGTATTCGCCGCGCCAGAAGTGAAGTTCCTCGGGTACATCGTGAATGCACAAGGCACGAAACCGCTCACGGACAAAGTAAACGCGATAAGAGAATTCCCTACGCCAAAGACGGTTAAACAGTTACGCCGATTCCTAGGGATGGTTAATTTCTATCGACGTTTCATCGCGAACGCCGCGAAAATACAGAGCCCCCTCAACGCGCTCCTAAAAGGGCGAAAAATAAAGGCAGACGCGCCCATCCAATGGTCAAGCGAAACGGAAATCGCGTTAAATTCCTTAAAGAACGCTTTAGCTAACGCCGCATTATTAGCGCATCCACGTAAAAACTCGCAGCTCGCGATTATGGTAGATGCGTCAGACTTCGCGTTAGGCGCTACCTTGCAACAGCGACATGGAAATTCTTGGCAACCCCTAGGGTTCTTCACGAAATCTCTGTCGCCCCCGCAACGAAAATACAGCGCATACAATCCGAATTATTAGCGGTATACGCAGCTATCAAACATTTCCGTCACGCGCTAGAAGGCCAAGCATTCACGGTGTACACCGACCACAAACCGATCACATACGCATTCAGGCAAAAGCCAGAAAAGTGCACGCCCAGACAATTCCGATATTTAGATTTTATAGGGCAATTTACATCCGATATTAGACATGGAAGCGGCAAGGACAACGAGGTGGCGGACGCATTATCGAGAGTAGAGACGGTCACAGCGTCCATAGATTTCGAAAAACTAGCGATTTCGCAAGAGACAGACCGCGAACTAAAAGAGTTTATTGCGACATCGCTACAGGAACCACGAGACCATTCGTAACGAAACCTTTTCGAAAGCAAGCATTCGCCTCACTACACGAATTGGCACATGGGGGGATAAAAGCAACGGTCAAGTTAGTAAAACAACGATTCGTTTGGCCATCAGTCGAAAAGGATTGTCGCGAATGGGCCTGCAGCTGCTTACAATGCCAACGCGCAAAAGTAAGCAGACATGTAACAAGTCCCGTCGGCAACTTCGTCCCGCCGTCCACTAGATTCGAACACGTACACATCAACCTAGTAGGACCACTACCGATCTCAAAAGAAAACAGATATTGTCTAACGTGCGTAGATCGCTTCACACGCTGGCCAGAAGCATTCCCACTGCAAAACATTGAAGCAGAAACAGTGGCTAGAGCATTTGTCGCTGGGTGGGTAGCACGATTCGGAACACCCCTACGCATCACAACCGATCAAGGGCAACAATTCGAATCGCAACTTTTCAAAAACCTAAACGCGCTACTAGGTGTAAAACACTTAAGGACAACCTCGTAGCACCCAGCGGCGAACGGGCTAGTAGAACGATTTCACAGGCAGCTTAAAGCAGCGATCGAATGCCATAACGACGAGCGATGGACGGATGCGCTACCGTTTGTATTATTAGGCATCCGTACCGCTCATAGGATAGATTTAGCGGCATCCGCGGCCGAATTAGTCTATGGCGAAAACCCGCGACTACCAGCAGAATTTCTGGTAACCTCATCGGAAAATAACATGGGACCTTCGGAATTCGTAAATCAACTTCGCGAACACTTTCGTAACGTCCGGTCCACCGAGGCAAGTCGACACGGAAAAAAGAAAATCTTCGTGTTCAAAGATCTGCCGACGGCTACGCACGTATTCCTACGCACGGACAGCGCGAAAAGTTCATTACAACTTCCATATGAAGGACCGTTCCCCGTTATTTCCCGAACAGATAAAATATACACCATAAGTGTAAAAGGTAAAGAAATGACAGTGTCCGTATACAGATTGAAACCTGCGTACATATTCGAAGAAAATGTCACACCAAAAAAAGTCGAGGAAGAAACGTCGCCACATAAAACACGAGAAACCGCGAAAAACAAGACAGCGATACACGAGCAACGGCAAGTACAGACACGTGCAGGCAGGAACGTGCGATTTCCAGACCGTTTACAGCTCGGTCGTCGATAATAGAAACAAGTTTGTAAATAGCGCTAGAGTAAGGTTGTATATAGTTTAGATTTAAGTTAGTGCACATAAGATGAACTATTATCGACAAGGAATTATATATATCGTTTACACTGGAAAGGGGGTGATGTGGCGGCCGTTAACCGGCAGCAAAAACAGCTGACAATAAAGGCCACGAAAAGAAATGTAACCCGCGTGAACAAACTCGCGAGACCGCGAGGACACATCGACGCGCGAGCAGGTAAACACGTCACCCGACGGTCATTAACCTGTCAGCAAAACAGCTGACGATTACGACCAGTACAAAGAGTTTTAAACGTCGAACATCGAGAACGTTCAACCCAGCGCGTGTATATAAACGCGAGCGGATGCGCGTTGCGCTCTTCTTCTTGTATAAGACTTCCAAGTTTATACCTCCAAAGTAAAGAATAAATCGCTGTGGTTTAAAACACGTGTAAATACCCTTCACAGTATATATTATTAAAGAGTCATTAATGAATTGAGATATTCTTGCGATGAAAATGCGTTCAAATACGACATTACTCGGACTATTTTCAATAATACATCATTTTTATCCGCAACATTACGTATAGGTAAAAATTGTTCAATTACACTCGAATTTGTCGGATAATTCTCGTCGAATAAATTTATTCAATCGACGCTCGTCGAATAAAGATACTTTTTTTATTCAAGTTTTGAATAACGAATAAAATTCTTTTATCTTTTATTCATTATTCAAAATTTTTATTTAGATAAAACTTTTGCTCATCTCTGATCTGCGGTCGGGCGCTCGCGGCACGCGTGTGACGTCACTACAGAATAAACCGAATAATTTTTGTCAGTAAGTCAAGACCAGCGACCGTCCATCGGCATAATCCATATAATTGAATATCCATATAAAGAACAAGTAAGTATTATATTACCGTAAAGTGTACAGCAATGGTTCTAAAAGTATGGGTCATATATAAATTATTTTATTTAGAGATGGAAAACAAAGTTCCTATGGAAAAGCAAAAGGAAAAGGAAGAGCAAAAAGAAAAGGAAAAGGAACAGGATAAGAATAAGAATAAGGATAAGGAAGTTGTGGAGCCGTCAATAGCAATTGTGAGTAAAAGTGTTGACTTTTATTTATTGAATGCGTATGTTTCGTGGCTGGTTTTATCCCGTATGGGGGATTTGCGATCGGGGTGTTAGGAATTAACCGAGCCTCACACGTGTGGTGGTTGCGAACTCAGTTTAATTTATGTTAACAAACTGTACGCACTGATTTTTTAGTAATAAAATAAATGAAACACAAATTAACGGTGAACGATGTTATTAATAACGGCGATAGCTAAAAGCTATGGTCCACGTGCAGTGGAAATGAATTAGAATAATGGTAAGAGCACGTGGTGATCGATTTGCGATTAAAACGGTTGTGTTTTAAGGGGGCAGACTCCGTGGCCCGTGCGCTGTATCCGTGCACTCACACAACCAACGGGAACCGTGTATGTATATGCGATGTGCAAGAGAGACAATCGATTTCGTAAATTCCAACTTCTGTCTGAACAATTGCACAAATGAACTTCCCTACAGGGTGGTCTGGTCCGTATAAACACTAATAAACACATTTTAATTGAAAGAATTAGAATTTTAGAAAGTGTGCGATTGTGACAGACGCCGATGAAAACACACAAGATGGCTACACAAGTCACATTTTGTCAAATATCTCACGATTTAATGGTTTTTTCGTCAAACGCAGACCAGACCACCCTGCACACCACTATCACACTATCGTAGAAATCCAATTTTTGTCACTGTATCACTTCTGGAACGCAGAAGTTGGAATTTACGATTCGACGCGTCCAGACACAGAAATAAACAGTGGTATAGTTCAAGGATTCTCCGATAGAGGCGTTTATGGTATTTGTCAGTCACTTTGGCCTGCGTTACCACGAGCATCGATAAAACAGAGGGAGTCGGTAAATGTAACCTCGCAACACGTGGTGGATCGTATCGATTGTTTTGTTACGCTGTTGCCATTCGACAATTCTGCCCGTCAGGAGAACGATGGAACAGCTACGGCCTACGGCTTATGGCGAGATTTCGATTCTCGCGGAACGTAGGAAATAACGACGCGAGGGAAAGAAATCCGAGAATTAAACAATACGTACTAATGTGTGCAAGGATGAACCTTCTTATTCGTACTTGCAATGATGCTTATTTTTTTAATTAATGAAATTACATACGAGATACTTGACATGATATTCTCGAGAAACAAATTGTAAAAATGGCACAATATATATTCCGGGTATTCCACATACGAAAAACATGGAATACTATACAAATCTCTTGTTGGAAATGATATTTATTTATTTTTTATTGACATAATTGACGCAGGTGTTATATACTTACACAAATATTTCATAAAAGAGACACAAAAGGAACACAATTAATCGCATACGCTCTGTCAATCTTTCATTCGTCGCCCAGCGGAGATAGATTTTGTACTAACAACTGATTGCTGTCGCATGCGTACTTAGCGTATCATCTTCGCTGCGTCTGCACCTGTTCCAGTACGTATTTTGTTTTAAAAATTGGACCAAACGACTTGAGTTTTTTTGAGAAGCTAGAAGGATTAACTTATTAGATGACATGTTTTCGTTATTTCGAAAAAATTACAATTGTTGGAATAGCGAAGAAAATAGTAAAAATATTAAGAAGTTCTTTTTTCATTTTTTTTCTGATCCTATAGTGAAAATTTAACAAATACCTCTTATACACTTAATTAAGATACATACACGCTGAAAATTGCAGGGTATAAGTTACAAACTATTAAAAGTGGTTAGACTTACAAGTTAGAGTTACAAATAAGTTACAAAACTAAAAAACTCGTACTTTCGACTTATAAACCTGAAGATTTTTTACTACTTCGGTGCTCGTAGCTTCTTTGCTTTGACCGACGAATTTTGTTATGACTGGGCCCGATAATGGTGGCCTGACCTAGGTCACTCTGAAAGTCACCATCGGGTGTCGATCGAAAACGAAGAGACAGGAATACTGTTTCGTTGAACGTCGACTAGAATGGTCATAAAACCAGCTTTCGATTTCACTATTGTTATTAAGCAGTATTATTGATATATATACATAGATAGTAATGATATACTTAGTCATGGCAATAAGGAAACTGTAACATCGCAGCTTCACTTTTCTTTTTCTTAGATATATAAGTCTACAAGAGGCATATTTCGAATGTTCATTATAGGCTAAGATAAAAAAGTTGAAAAAAGTGTCTGTTACTATTTTTGTGCGTGTTTTGTCAAACATTTCCCTGTACATTGTGAAACAACTAATTACAATTAAATCATTAAAACTTAATTATCTAGACTAATCTTTAACTTCTCATAAACATTCAAATCATTTTATGGATAACTAGCTGACGTACCCGCTCTCGCGCGGGCAGTTTCATATTGCAAATCATATTTTAGTTCGTATATACAGACTAGACTGTAATATACCGTGAATAAATAAGCAGCATAGAATTTTGGATAGTGCAATATGAATCACATCGATTTGCGGCTTTTTAAACTTTTTTGTCTGCCTCAGCTCATCGTTAGCTAAAGAACATTGTCGCTTGACTGTTCCTTCGACTAACTTTGGCCAGCAGGAATAAATGGGCTGTTGAGCGCCGGGCGAGAGGCCAGCGACTGACGATCGAAATACAATGTAAACAGATAAGGAATGAAACGCATGAATGCAAATTTAATCTTTTATAGTTTTCAGTATACATTCATTAAAGTGTCACGAATGAACTGAGGAGATTCTGTCGGTGGAAATGAGTCCAAATACGACATCATTCGGATTATTTTCAATAATATATCATTTTCATCCGCAACATTACGTATGAGTAACAATTGTCCAATTACACTCGAATTTGGACGCATTTTAATCGGGAGAATTTCTTCAATTCATTCATGACATTTTCATTAAAATATATTGCAAATTGTAAAAGTTTAAATTTTCATTCGTGCGTCATTCCTTATCTCATCTACGTCTGTTTACATTGTATGCCGATGGGTCGGTCGCTGGCCTTGGACGTTCGGCGAGAATCGAAATCTCGCCACGAGCCGTAGGCCGTAGCTATTCCATCGTTCTCCTCACGGGTAGAATTGCATGCGGGACATGAGGCAACAGCGTAAGAAAAACGATACTGTCCGGCAACACTGTCTTCGCGTAGGAAATACACAAACCCAGCTTGATGGTAACGGGGAACAAAATTTATTTGTGGGTACTGCCGCTAGATGTCGCATTATCAAGCCGTCCGAAATATCGATTTTGTCTTTTCGCTGGCGTCCGGTTGTTTACATCGGCGCTTCGATCGATTCGGAGTTGGCCTCAAAGGAGTCTCCCCCCTTAAGTCAGAGGTCACCGGAGCGAACGATGACAAAGATCTGATGGTCGCTCAGGAGGGGGAATTGCGCGCCTGGCCGAATTGCGAGCCACGCGCACGCGGTAATCGCGATGATTACGCTAATAGCGTTGAGGCGTTCAAATGGTAATCGCGTGAGTTTACGGCTGCAGAATTCGGGAAGGGCCGCGTTCCGGAACAGCGTATGTATTTGGGAAGCAGATTTTCGAAAAACTGTTATTACACAAAACGGTATGAAAAACGTTAGATATGTTGTAGAAGCAACATTTTGAACTAGTTCTTCGTATGCATGTTAGCACCGATTGGGTTCAGTTTCTGAGATATTTATAGCTGTAATCGAAAAAAACCGCTGAACTGCACAATTACTGCAATTTTTTTTTGATAAAAGTTTTGCCCTATTTTAGATAAAAAATGACCCTATTTCGAATAGAATGGTATTATGTACATACATGTGTATTTTGTTTGATATATCACAAAACTATCGAAGAACATACATAATTATTTGTATATATATATATGACAGAAATGGGCATTATTTAAATAAAAAATTATTTAAATAAATCAAATAAAAGATACTTTATTTTTATTCGTTATTCGAGGCTCAAATAATTTTGGTTATCTATATTCGACGCATGACAAACCATTATTTTATTTGATGAGAATTTATCTTCAGTGTCGAATAAAGATTTCATCTTTATTTGTATCTTTGTTTGACGTCAAATAATTTTCTGAGCGCGTTCGAGCCGCGCTGTCGAGGACGGGGAGTCGAAGGCTGGCCCGTGCGTTACAATGTAGTACCTTCCCATGACGAAAGCAGCGATTGAATGAAACCGTAAACTTTTATAATGTACTTTTATAAAATGTGTTAGTCTAATAAATTCACATCAAATAAAAAAATTATTTGTCATGCATCGAATAAAGATCATTAGAATTATCTTTATTCGACGCATAAGAAATAATTATTTTTTCTTTTATTTGTTATTTGAAATTTTTATTTAAATAAAAATTTGCCCATCTCTGATATCAGAGGTGGCTAACTGATCGCTCACGAGTATCGCGCAGCTGGAATTTCTCCTTCCGATGTTCGTGAGCAAATAGTTGTCCACCAACGATATAAATGTACACCCATGAGCAAAGTCGGCTCCCGTTGGGGGAAAAGCAGCGTAGGGGAAAGGCCCCGCACCACTTGACCACAGAAGTCACTGAAACTCATGCCAGACTTACAGGAAAGAACCACATTCAGTTTAACATTTATTTCAGTACTCGACAAGCAACCAAATTTGCGCGTTTGAATGTTTGAGGGTAAAAGCGATGTATTTTATTGCCAGTGAAATGAGTAATAAACACAATTGGTCACCAGTCTGTCAATAGCCAGCGTGTATCGGTGACTGTTCAGTGGCGCCATCGTCGCCCATTGAACGATTGGCGAAACAATCTCCTCCACTATAGCAACAACGTAGGGAAGCTGACTCTGTTTGTCCTTTTTGCACTTGCGGTTGTATTCTTTTACGGCACCGCCTCGTCTTATCTATGTTTAAGGGGTCACTGGTTTCGGTTGGCAGGATACTAATTACGGTAAATGGGATAGCACATGAACCGTATACCAAATTATTCATTGAGCTAATATTTATTTTACAGATTGAATATTAGTTTCTTTTTCTAAACTGGTTAGTATATTCATCATTACCTCAAAATGCATTTCAGTTTAGTGGAACTGCGAGAATTGTAGAATTGTAAGATGGTCGGATAAATGTCTGAAACGCGTATACACTATCATGTTTTAATTGTTATAATTAGTTGTTGATAATTTCGATAGATTGAATCACGGAATTGGTCGACAGATTGTCGGAGGAAAACGTGAGCTATAACGTCGCGGTAGAAGTAGTGGGGGAGCCCGTGCTGTGATTCGCTGCAACGTAGCGAAACCGACTCTGCTCGACTGCGCGGAAACCGTCGCATAAGTCTGTCGTGTTTGCACTTGCGGTTGTCCTCTTTTACGGCGCATCCTCGTCTAGACGATGTTTCAAGGGTCCCTGTTTTCGGTCGGCACGATGAAAATGGCGGTAAATGGGATACCACATGAACCGTATACCGAATTATTCATTGAGTTAATAAAAGTTCTCCACCGAGTCGCCGTAATAAAATCTACTTCTACCGCCATGTTACAGTTCACGTTTTCACCCGACAATCTGTCGACCAATTCCATAATTCAATCTATCTCCTGATTACTTACGAAATTATCAACAATTAATGATAACAATTAAAACATGATAGTGTATACAGGGTTCAGACATTTATCCGACCATCTTACATATTCTACAATTCTCGCAGTTCCATTACGCTGAAACGCATTTTGGGGTACCGATGAATATACTAACGTATACTAACAGTTTAGGAAAAGAAATTAATTTTCAATCTGTAAAATATTTATTAGCTCAATGAATAATTTGGTATACGGTTCATGTGGTATCCCATTTACCGTAATTTGTTTCCTGCCGACCGAAACCTGTGACCCCTTAAATATGAGGATCACCGCAAGTGCGAGAAGGACAGATTTATGCAATAGTTTCTGCGCAGTCGAGCAGAGTCGGGTTCCCTACGTTGTTGCTATAGTGGGGGAGATTGTTTCGCTAATCGTTCAAGGGGCGACGATGGCGCCACTGAACAATGATCGATACACGCTGGCTGTGACAGACTGGTGACCAATTGTGTTTATTACACATTTCACGGGCAATAAAATACATCGCTTCTACCCTCAAACATTCAAACGCGCAAATTTGGGTGCTTGTCGAGTACTGAAATAAATGTTAAACTGAATGTGGTTCTTTCCTGTAAGTGTGGTATGAGTTTCAGTGACTTCTGTGGTCAAGTGGTGCAGGGCCTTTCCCCTACGCTGCTTTTCCCCCAACGGGAGCCGACTTTGCTCGTGGGTGTACTATGACACTCCGAAGAAGCAAGTTGGCATGCATCCCAGGAAATCGCGTATAATAGCAAATAAGAAAAACATTACAAATCAAACTTTTTATCATCTTTCGTTTGTCATTTAAAGTGATGAATGAATGAAACATAGATGTAAGCAAATCATGTGTAACTTAAAAACACGAAGACACAATTATTTTAAACTGTAAATTTCCTTCTCAACTAACGTATTAACGAAAAGGTAATGTAATAGTGATGGTAGTTCCTTATTGACATAAAACTCCGTAGTTCAGTAACAGACTACAAGTCAAAAAGTCATAGGTTGCGTTACCCTTTCGGAGATCCACCTGCAGCTTGTAGACCTGTGTCAGTAGGTCACTGTACCCATCCTGCTCATCGACGGACGAAATGGTTTATGGTGGGTGACAGCTAGTGCCCAGCTGGTTGCAGGTATTCGGCACCACCGAAAGACGTAGTGACAAGTGCGGTCGGGTCAACGCACGGACGGTGTTTATTTCACTGTACGGTCCCTAACACTGTCCACTTGTCAGAATCATATTATTTACTTTAAATAGTTTTGTTATTTATCGTGTTGCTCCTACGTTAATTTATTGTTATAGAGGAATGTGTTGTTCCTAGGTTAAGAAAAATACCAAAATATTCGTGCGACGAATACATGTTTCACTGTCCTGAATGTCACGAGATACTGTCTGTGATTTATCCTAAGAAGCTTCTTCTACTCTGAAAACTCCGTAGTAAAACTTTAGGGGGGAATATGTTAGGACCAATAACAATTTAGGACGGTTTTTCGATTGCGGACCACCTACGTCACGCAACTCGCAAGATACGAGCGGCCAAAAAACCAATGCACAATACACGAGAGTGCCAGCCAAATCCTCCAGGAACAATGTCCTTACTCATAAGGCAACATAACATCGGACTATTGGCCATCTCGAACTTTCACGCATCTGTTTCACACAAACGTTCCTGTAGCCTATGGATAGCTGAAAGACCCACCGTGGTCTTTCGCGACCGTGCAACTACAGGTCTGTTTTGTCTCACGGACCCTCCTTCAAGATCGTACGTAGGCTAAAACCCCTTGTAAATTCTTCAATGGTCCCTGAGCAGTTATTGTGCATTGGTTTTTTGACCAGCTCGTATCTTGCGAGTTGCGTGACATAGGCGGTCCGCAATCGGGAGACCGTCCTAAATTGTCATTGGTCCTAACATATCCCCACCTAAAGTTTTACTACGGAATTTTGGTAGTAGAAGAAGCCCCTTAGGAAAAATCTCAGACATTATCTCGTGACATTCAGTGACGGTCAAACATGTACTTTTCGCACTAATATTTTCGCATGCTGTGGATTTACGTGGAGTGTAATGGTGACAGTGTGGCCGCGGCGCATCAATACGCTGACGAGCACCCAAATGAGAGTGCGGAAACTCTACCGTCCGCGTACAGCTTTCGCCAGTTAGCAAACAGGGCCTACCACACGGGCAATTTCATGCCCCGTGGTAGCAACTGTGGTCGGCCCCGAAGTACACAAAGTGATGCTGCGAACGATAGGGTGCTGGCAGCAGTGACTACAGAGCCAACTGTCAGTGTGCGTGACATGAGCCGCCGTGTCGAGTAAGTTACACTACAACATCAGACTACATCAATTGTTAATCAAGAGAAACAGAATGCGTTTCATAATATTGTACTTATGCAATTTGTTCTAGTATGAACGGATCAGCGGTACATCGCATTCTGAAGGACCATATGATGCACCCGTATAAATATGTACGGGTGCAACATTTGCACCTCACAGATTATATCCGACGTATGGATTTTTCACGGTAGATCCTGCGCGAAGTAGCGCAGAATCCATCGTTCTTCAAATGCATATTGTGGACTGACGAAGCTCTCCTCACGAGAGAAGGGTGTTTCAATGCCCACAATATGCATGTGTGGGACGTTGAAAATCCGTATGCTCGTCATGAAGCGCAGCCCAAGACTTTTTGCGGCGACTTTATCGTTGAGCCGTACATTCTTCCCGATAGGTTGAATTGCCCAACGTATAAAGTTTTCTTGGAACATGTTCTCCCGGACCTTTTGGAAGATATGCCACTAGACATCCGGGAGAACATGTTTTATCAACACGACGCGTCGGGGCGCCTGCCCATTACGCCGCAAATGTCCATGCATACTTGGACAACGCTTTCCAGTACAGTGTCTCTTACGCCACTTTTTCTCCTAGCGGAAGCTGAGTTTACTCACGAGGGTACATACAGGGTGTTCGACAACTAGTGGGAAAAAATTTAAGGCAAAATAAGATGAAAATCAAGAATAACGACATTGCGAAAAATGCTTCGTTTGTTAGTTATAAGCGTTTAACAATTGACCCAAATGATGGCAATCTGCGCGCACGGAGTGTCAGCGGATCACGGCTCGTCGGGAGCATACAGTTACTTTAAAGACTCAACGACGTGTAGGAAAAGTCGGTAGAACAGCTATCTACTTACTCCGTAGAAGATGTCGATAACTTGTGCCCGCGGTATTTTGAGTCGAATCCACTTGTATCGCATTAACTCTGAGTACTCGATAAAATTCGTAAGAAATGTAAATACCTTCTAACGAATATTATTGAATAGAGAGGGTTAATGCCCCCTCTAGTTGTCACGTATAACAATTGTTCTGTCCACGAGTATCCATGAAATTAATCCTCACATGCACGTACACCACAGAAGTCCGCGAAAAGTGTCCACACACACTGAGCAATTGTTCCGTCCGCGAAAAATGTTCACACACTGCGCGATTAATTAGACCCGCGAGCGGTTCCTCCGTTGGGTTAAACACTCTACACGTTACACAAAACTAACACTCAAAATAATTAGCTTATAACTACTTGACACTAATTTTTAACCTACACTAACTAATTTATAACAACTATTTATACTAATTTTCAACACGCAATAATTAATAAAACCTACAATATTTAATAAAACCTGCAATAATTAGTAAACTCTACAATAGTGAATAAAACCTGCAATAATTAATTTGCACTATTTATAACGACGACGTACGCGACGCTACTAAATAATCACTATGTAATTGCTAAATAAACTAAAACTTAGTTTTCCGAACATGAACTCAATTTGCTCGTAGAATACAAAGGGCACTGTTCGGGAAGGACAACTGATATTATTGAACTGATCCTCCCTCGTTAGGATCGATGTGACGTAATAGGTCGGTCCCCATTCTTTTCGTATATTCTTAGAGCAACACCTGTATTTTTTTCTCATACACCATTCGGGGCCACTTGGCCACGATGCCGAGAATGTGCGAGTCTGGATATTATAAAACTGTCTCTTGTCTTCTGCAGTGCGACCACCCGCGGATTGCCTGCAACGTGTTGCTGCCATCGACGATGATCTTGCCCATTGTGTTTTCGACCATCCCTCTTGACATTAACGTGTAAAAAGAACTTTCAACGCCGAATGCAAACTCCATGTTAGAAATGGTTCATATTACACCATTCTAATTGTCTTCGATTGCAGATACGGGCGAAGAGTAAAGCATTTAATCGTTTTAAAACTAAGTTTTATTTTAACTTTTTTTTAATGTTATTATTTCCGCCACTTAGATCGCGTCGTTACAATCACCGTGATCAACAATTGTGCATGACCATGCATTATACTTCGCCACCTTTGTACATTAAATTACGTAACGTCTTGGGTTTTCATCTACCGGATCCTGTCACCATCATTCGGTGGTTCGGTAAAATGGTCATTTGGCCTGGAATCTGCTCAAATTTGTTTACTGCGCTCAAAATTAAACCTGCCCATATGGAAGGTATAGATCAAAATTGTGTTCTATCTTTTGATGAAATGGTTATCAAAAAGTGTCTGGATTATCACCCAAGCAAGCAAGTTATTGAAGCTTTCGAAGATCTTGGATTTTTGGGTAGAAATTTAGCCGTGGGTTCACAAGTGTTTGGTTTTATGCTACGCGGGATGTTTACTAATTGGAACAACCATTGGCTTTCTTTGTATCTAGATCTGGCGTAAAGAAAACAGATTTGTCTTTTATTTTGAACAAAATTTTAGATTCACTGTATGGGACTGGCTTGAAAGTGAGAGTAGTTGTTTCCGATTAGGGATCCTGTAATCAGAGTGTCGCAAATGACTTATGGTCTGTTTTTCGAAAGATGATGCCTGGGAGGTAGGCCCGAGTTTTCGCGGTGTTGCCGCTCTCGCGAGACACCTACGGCACGTGTGTCTCTCTCATTCTTCGCGTCTTAGCCAATGACGTGCAAACGTCGACGTGAGTCCTCGCCTACGGTTGTCTGTCTCCATCACACGTATTACAAACCTCTCGAGAAGGACCTACCTACAATCTCAAGGAGTGGGGACTGCGTTCGGTACGTGGCCGTCAATCATCCATTGTCTGGAAATGGCGGAGAATGTTGACGAGACACAGAACGTTTTCACACGTCAAAAGTTAAAATACATGAATAAGAAAAAGTTTATTTCTTTTGAAAGAATGTATTGTACCCAAATATTGAGCAACTTATTAAAAGGGGATTAAATTAATACGTAGGTTATTAAACGCTACACGTGGAAATTGCAAAGTAAAGAAGGAAATTGGTTTATCGACCGTCTGAGCGAGAGGCTCTCGTGCCGAAGTGCTGGAGGTTGGAAAGAGACACACAGTGGCAATGAGACCGTCATAACGTCGCACGAAATACGCAGCTCACGTTGGATCCCCGCCAGGCCACGCGCCGAGGCAGGCCAACCTCCCAGGCATCATCTTTCGAAATGGCCAAAAAGTTTATTTCCTTTTCGATTATTTACATCTTCTTAAAAGTATTAGAAATAATTTAATGAAAAATGATTTTATGATCAATGGTTTTCGGGTTTCATGGTCCGATGTTGTAGCTCTTTGGAATTTAGAGAAAGATAAAAGCATGCGCGCAGCTTACAAGTTATCCGAAACGTATATTCGTCCAAATTCTTTTGATAAAATGAAATGTAAGCTTGCACTTCAAATTTTTAGCCAACGCGTATGATCTGCCATGCTTACTGCTTCGCAGCACATTGTATAGACACAAGTACTGTATAAAACACAGTTCTTTTTTTCGAATCGCTCAATCATTTATTTGATAATTTAAACTTTAAATAGTAGATGTGCTAGTGATCCCAATCCGAATAAATGCGCTAAAATTTATTTATTTGAAATAAGTATTTATATTTTTATTCGCATAAAACCTTATTCAACAAAAAATTTCGATGCATTATTAACGAAGAAAATTTTGAATACAACTGTATTTAACATTTTTTTGTTATATCAATGCCACACCGAGAGACAAAGATATGTATGATAGCACCTGTACAGTATTATGTTCGCTTTAAATGTACACGCGCAATTATTTCTGTAATTATTGAATATGCGAATAACTGTTTTTATGAACATTGTTCGATTTCGTGGAATAAACTTAATAGAATATTTGAACTTTTTTTAATTGTTATTTACAGAGACTTTAAGAATAATGTAACTTTTTTAAAGGAACTACATATGTTTAGTATTATCATGTTATTGAGCATTTCAATTCGAATTCAACGACATATTTGAAAGTTTTGTAATAATTTTCCGGATAACTGTACGAATGTTGCTGGCAAATGTCAAGTTCGGATAGCATCTTTTTTTTCTTTCATACAGTTATCCGAGAATTTATTACTCAAATACAACTTTCAAATGTGTCTTTGAATTCATCTTAAAATCGTTCATAACACAACATTAATAAAAATATATAGTTCGGTTTAAAAACATTATATTGTTATTAAAATCTCTGTAAATGACAATAAAAAAAATTAAAACATTCTATTAAGTTTGCTCCATTAAATAAAACAACTTTTATTTAAAACATTTTTTCGTATTCGTAATAGTTAGATTAATATAATAGCATGTATACATTTATATCGGGCCTACTTGTATACATTGTAGACATATGTCAAACTGCCGTTCAGGCGGTATGAGAAAAGCAGAATCTTCTTCCTTCCTGGCGAAACCAGGGCAATAATGTATGTCTGTATCGCTCTATGCAGTCACGAGTGTGTGTGCTCTCTGTCATCATGGTGTCCAAAGTAGTTCCTAAAGTCGGAAACTTTTATGTAGAGTGCGCTCGAATCAGCGTGATTTTCGTGGGACACCAAGTCCCATAAGATGTTAGGTCTATTCTTATATCTCGTCTGTGGTATTGTACATTGACCCGATAAGGAGGCCATTCTTCCTTACCGATGCATTCGAGAAGTAGGTAGATAGGGGTGTACAATAACTCGTAACCGACACACAAATTCCCTAACGCTACTATGTTTAATAACTAGATGTCAACAAAACAACAATTTACACACAATAACAATAACTATAATTATTAACAAAATACCTTACAAAATACATATACATACAAGAAAGGTTCTATACGATGTACGAAATACAAGAAACGGTGAAACAAAAATACAAAGATAAATACGCAATGTTTACGCTTCGCTAGCTTACACCAGTGATGCCAGAATCGTGGGACTTGGTTCCCCCACTATGATCTACCGGCGTCTCCCACTTTATTTCACCGTTCTGACACACAAGCATACCTCTAGCCCTGCTGTGTGCGCTGCCCGTTCGGGTATTTCCGCCGACTACTTGCGTCACCCGGCAACGTAAACAATGAGGAAACCTTGGAGACCCTGTTCGAGAATCTCACTGGGCCCAAAATTCATGTTTCCGACGCGGCGCCTGGCAACCTATACGCGTGAGCAACAGTCGGGAGACCCCTTTCATATCCCACTGTGGCAGTGTTACTTTTTATATTTAATTATTTTATAATTTCACTTTGTAACCTCTTAGTAAAATAAAAACTTGAAAAATATTAATTTGCGAGACTTTAAAAAGAAGTAAATAAATTGTTCAATATTTAAATTTTATATTATATACAAATATATTCTGTTATATATACAAAAAGTATTCTTACAATTAGATGTTACCGTTATTTTAACTATTGCATGAGATTAAAATGCTACGTTATAAATATATCTTCATTCATTTCTACAATTCGACTCCTACAATTTATATATTGTTTTACTGGATATGAAAATATTTACAATTGTATAATATATATATTATTCAAGTTTTTATTTTACTGAGAGGTAACAAAGTGAAATTATAAAATAATTAAATATAAAAAGTAAAACCGCCGCAGTGGGAGGCGAACGGGGTCTTCCGATTGTTGCTCACGCGTTTAAGTTGCCGGGTATCACGTCGGAAACGTGAATTTTCGGCCCAGTGAGATTCTCGAACAGGGTCTCCAAGATTTCCTCATTGTTTACGTTACCGGGTGACGCAGGTAGTCGGCGGAAACACCCGAATGGGCAGCACACACGGACAGGGCTAGAGGTATGCTTGTGTGTTAGAACGGTGGAAGTAAAGTGGGAGCCGTCGGTAGGTCATAATGGGGGAACCAAGTTCTACGATTCTGGCATCACTGGCTCACACAAGAAGAAGATCCTTCCCAAATTCCTGAAAAAATGTCGTTGCATCGCGGAAGTAGATGGCGTTATTTCACAGGAAAAACATTTTCTTTACCCTAACTGAAATGCACATTCTGGCGGGATGGCTGCCCGGAAGTTGGTGTTGCCACGGTACCCCCTTCCAAGTCGCTCAACCTGTCAGGGAGAGCATACGCTCCTCGACCGTACCTCCGCGGTGGCTAAACCAACTGACTCTCTATTTCCACGAACGCGGGTTTCAGCCGTTCCGTCGAAACTAGTATTTCGTTTCCGCGACAATCTATCTTTGATGAGTCTGACTCGTGATGAGAATTTCGGGCCAAACGTAAACATTGCGAGTCAGACTCGTAGTTGTAATGTCATGTCAAACATAAATATCACGAGTCTGACTCGTATTCAAAAGTTGGAAACAAACATGAATGTCACGAGTCGACCTGGTGACTGCGCAGGTAGTCGCATAATATCATTTGTTTCAAGTTCGGACAACACGTCTCCGCCGCTTCGTTCCGAGAAATCTCATGCGATTTCGCTGAAATCAATGCTGGCACGCACCTATATGGCGCGATGACTCACCGCTAATCACCGAATTGTGCAAAAAAGAACTCTCGGTGCTCGAGTATTGTTCTACATCGAGAGCCCGCAGAACAGGAATAATACCGAGAACAGTTTCTCACGCGACAATTTGCACGTGCCTCACGTCGTTGTCGTAAAGTTCCTATTGTTGCAAACGGTCAACAATTCTTAAAACACGCGCACTGCGTCAGAGTCCACGATTCTTTACTTTGTATAGTCTAATAAATGTTCTAAGTGTTTGGTCAGTTATCGTAATTTCTCGTGTGTTTTATTGGACTCTCGCAAGAGTCCTTCTTCAACCTCTACGCTCAGCGCTGAGCGATCCCAGCGATTTCATATCAGAATTTGCGGCTAGCAGCCCGTTTCGATACATTTTTTGGTCTTTCGAGCCAAATTGGAGTTGAAGGAAGAACACCCGAATCAGCATCATGGCCGAACTGCTCCATAACCAGTTGGAGTTGGAACGAACGATTCAGCGCTCACTGGAAACTTTCAAGAAAGTTGAACACGCCAACTTAACTGCGGAAGAAGTGCGAGCAAGCCTCTCTACTCTCAACGAAACATGGGTCGCCTTCCGTGTAGGACACGTGAAGCTGATCACCGCCCTTCCTGAGGAACAGCAATCCACGATACCATAAACCATGGAAGGACTACATGGCAGAATGTCTGGAGCAGCTGAAGCCTCCCGTGAGTCATCCGTACGGTCATTTTACCTTTAAGACACATTAACCCGCCGCAACCGCGATCGCGACTTTCCCGTCAACCTGTCGAAACCCGGCCGATTCTCCATGTGTGGCCGTATCGAATACGCAAAATCGAGCAGCGTGTCCTCGTTGTAACGCGCGCCACTACCTTAGTGCTTGTCCCGCTTATCTCGCCGAAACTCCAAGTCGACACCGCGAATTTGTTATTCCGTTAAAAGCTGTTTGAACTGTCTCAGTCAAGGGCATGCAGTCGTGGATTGCCAAAGCAAATATCCATGTCGGCTGTATCACCAAAAGCATCACAGTTCGCTTCACGATGACTCGGAGTTTCGATCGAGAGTCGCGTCGACCGCGTTGCCGCGCGAACCTTCCGCTTCGCCGGTTAACTCTACTGTTGCGTTACTGCCCACGATAACAGCACGGTGAGCCCCTTCTTATATATACCTTGCTACTGCCTGGGTCAAGGTTAGGGAAATTATTCTCGAATGAGTTCGACAGAGTAACCATGGACAGTCAGTTGCCCAAAATTCTGTCTTCGAATGAGTTATCTGGGGGCTCGTTCCGTTTCTGTCGGTCCATCAACTGCCGGCTGTCCAACTCTCTCTCTCTCTCTCTCTCTCTCTCTCTCTCTCTCTCTCTC
>NW_015373956.1:300153-341509 GCF_001272555.1 Dufourea novaeangliae | reverse complement strand
CTCTCTCTCTCTCTCTCTCTCTCGACACCGCACTGCGTCGATTTTGGAAAGTCTAGGGAATTTCTCGGCGATCTCTTTCTACGCCGCCCGCAAAACAGTGCGAGGAACAGTTCCTCGCCGCTCACTCGCGAGCTCCGGACGGACGTTTTATCGTCCGACTTCTGTTCAAGCAAGCGCCTCCACTCGATCGCGGACAGTCACGTCGTGTCGCAGAAAAAATGATTGTGTCATTGAATGAACAATTTCGCGCAAACCCGGATCTCAAAGGCGAATATTCCGATTCCATGTAGGAATATGAGAATCTCGGTCACGTGCAACGTACGCCAGCCCCGCTCCCCCCGTCCACACCGTGTGTTTACATTCCGCATCATCCTGTAATTCGTTCCAGAAGAGCGACGGCTTACTTACGTAGTGTTTTTAACACGCCGAGCGTTATATCTAACGGATGTTCATTAAACGACCATTTATTGTCCGGCCCAAAATCACAAACGGAGTCGCCTGCGGCTGTGTTGCAATGGCGACAACATCGATGCGGTCATGCGACTGTTCTTCTCTCTCGTCTAATGAAGTTTTTCCGTCCTTTGCTCGGCTCTCGCCCACACTATTACTTTTATTGGACAGACTCCACGACAGTCTTGGCACGGCTGAATGATCATCCCCCTCGATGGAAAATATTCATCACACAACTCGGGATGGTGGCACAGGTTCCCTAGTAACAACCCTGCCGAATGCGCGTCACGCAGGTTGGTCCGGCACGAATTACCCGAGCACATCCTTTCGTGGAAACGATCCTCACGGTTGTGCAAATCATTTAGCTTAATCACCGCAAGCGGCGCCTCCGATACCCATGGACTCTCCTCTCGGAGAGAAGGAGATTTCTCTCCACAGTTCTCCTCACAGTGAACCATGGGATTCTGGTTCACGTTGTTCTCTGTGGCCGCACCTCATTCGAGTCACCGAGTACCTGCAAAAATCCATTCGACTTTGTCGTTTTCGTACAAGCAAACCTTCTTTGTCTACGGCAAGTCACGCCTTGTCCACTGACGATTGTACGTCTGCACAAACGTTCTGGATCAAGTAGATCCGAAGCGACACGTTTTCGCCGGCGATTCGCGCGCTGTCAAGCTAATCAGCCCGTCTCCACGGAAAGCGCTGCACTGCTCGTCGATACGTTCTTGGATCAGAACGATATTTAGCTAATTGGAGGGCGATTAAAAGACTCGTTTGCCCCAATTCATCAGCGACATTCGCTTCTCCTCGCGGCACATCCGTTTGTGAAGTTCATGCTATCTCAAGCGCATCTTCATACGCATCACGGACTGACATTTACATTGAGCACCCTGCATCTCAAAGTTGAATCTTGCGCGCTCACACTCTGGTGAAGAACGTTATCCACCAGTGTGACGCGTGTGTTCGCGCGCTCGGCCCATTCCCCGAAAAAATCATGGGGGATTTACACTTCCCCGCGCGTAACTCCACCCGCTCGGAGTTTCTTGGACTGCGGTCTTGATTACATTGGGCCCGTCAGGATCGGTTCATCCGCCGGGCGCATCATTACTTCGCGGAGAGCATATCTCGCGCTTTTCGTTTTTTTTTCCACCCGCGCCATTCATTTGGAGCTCATTGGTGATTATTTCACGTCCGCATTCCGAGATGCATTTTCGCGATTTTGTGCTCGTTGCGGACTCCCGGCCACCATCTATTAAGATTACGCGACAACCTTCGTTGACACCGACAAGGAGCTGACCATCGAATACCGAGCCGCGCTCCTTCGTTTCTTAATAAAACCGCTTGCGAAAAGTTCGACCGTCACTGGAGGTTGGACAGCTTGCCCTTTTGCGAAATGCGACGCCCCCTCCATGTAAATGGGAGCTCGGTCGAATCGTGCAACTGCATCTCGGTTTCGATGGATTGACTCGCGTAGTTACAGTTAAAACGACGACGTCAAAATTCAAAGGACCGATTGTCAAACTCTGTGCGCTGCCCATTGTCAGCAAAGCGTCTAAATACTAAGTCCCATTGTATAATTAGTTATGTATGTTAGAAACTTTGTATTGATGCCTCGATTTTTAAAGGAGATCTGTATTCCTCAGTGATTCTGGGGTAAGTGCCGTGCGGTCACTCACAGTCCTCCTACCAAAAAGCATCGCTGCCTTCCCCACTCCGCGGCCAGATTCTCTAGGAACAAGGTCCTTATTCTTAAGGCAATGCAACGTCGGGCTGCTTGCCATATCTAACTTTCACTCATCTGTTTCACATAAACAACCCTCGTCGTCGCCGATAGCCGAAGGACCCAGCGTGGCCTTCCGCCACCATACGCCGCCAGGTCTGTTTAGTCTCAAGCACCCTCTCCCACGACCGCACGCATTCTAGGAACCCTAGTCCATAAATTCTCCAACGGTCAATGAGCGACAGGCCATCCGCCTTCGACTCCGCTTAAAAGTCGTTGACGCTAACACGGCCAATCTGACCTGCTTCACGCTCTCGGGAAGCATACATCCAAAAATCATAATGCCTCAAATTCACACTTAACATTTCATACAGTACCCAAGTCCGTGACCGTCACAATCTCTAGACGTCAGCCTCTTGAGCCTCAATATAATCGCGCTTTACAGAGTCCGTGATTGTCATATATAAACATACCTAATTTTGCTTTCCTATTATCAGCAGGTTTAACGAACACTGTCACCTTCCTTATATTCAATATTATTTCTACGCGTTTTATTGAACCTAGCATCTTGATTCACGGCATTTTCCTCTAATCGTTTGGCTGCAACGTCTCTATCGCGAATCACATCTATTTCTTCTCCTGTAGGAGGTAACTGTTCTTCAATACGCACCACTGTGCCAGGGCCTTGATCTAACCCAAATAGCCAACGACTCGGTGAAAATCCAAGTTTTCTGTACTGTCGTATTTAAGGTCAACATTAGCTTAGCTAGTTTGTTCGGCCATTCTGTCCCCTTTTTAATCTCTACTGTCAAAAGGTTAGTTACAGTCGCTACATAGCGCTCGGCCTGACCATTAGCTCGTGGAGCTCCCGTAGCAATAAAATGATCCTCGCTACCGTGTTTCATAATGAACTGCTGCAATTGTTTGAATGTGAAATTTGTACCCTTATCAAAAACAATAAGACGGGGCGTACCAAACAGTGTCAATCGTTCCTTAAAAACTTGTACAGTCTCGGAACCGCTTAAGGTTTTTAACGGGACTAACTGAATATATTTTGTGAATGCATCTACTATTATCAGAATGTGTTGATATCCATCCTTAGAAATTTCAAAAGGCCCGACACAATCGCAGTGGATTGTATGAAATGGTATACATTTTTTTGGAATGGAATGTAAAAGACCCTGCCTCGGTCCTGTATGTCGTTTAGAAACAATACAAGTAAGACAATGATCTAAATATTTCCTTACAAATGCCCGCATCTTCGGAAACCAATATTTTTTTGAAATTCGATCGTATGTTTTCTCATGACCAACATGACAGTTTTCGTCGTGATAAAGACGCAACAAACCAAACCTACTTCCCTGCGGCACAAAACTTCGATAAACAATTCGTCCTGCACCCGTAAGTATTTTCCGACACAAAATATTTTGTCGCACATCAAAGTCACTAGTTATCGCATCATCATTATGCACCCGTCGGATCAAATTCTGAGTTTCCTCATCTTTCTCCTGAGTTATCTCTAACCATGAGCCTTCACACATGACATTAACGCGACAATCTTTCGGAGGGTGGCGACTTAAATAATCAACATGTTCGACCTGCTTCCCCTTACGATACTCGAGGTCAAAAGTAAAATCCTGCAGGTAAATCCACCACCGAGCGATACGAGGTAATAAATCACGTTTGGTGCTGGTAGCTTTTATGGCATTGCAGTCGGTAATGATTTTAAACTTAATACCCAAAAGGTAAACACGAAAATATTTCAATGCATTTACTATTGCTAATGTCTCTAATTCATAAGAATGGTAACGAGATTCCTCGGGTGTTGTACGTCGACTAAAATATGCAACGACACGCAGGTCTCCATCCATTCTTTGAAATAATATGGACCCATAACCGATTGAACCAGCATCGGTGTGCAGCTAAGTCTCTCTCTTCGGATCGAAGATAATCAATAACGGTTTTGAACTTAATTTGTCCAAAATGTAATTACGTGCATTCTCTTGACTCGGACCGCAGCACCAAGGTTGATTCTGTCTTAACAATTTCGTAATACATGAGGCCCGCGAAGCAAATTCAGGAACGAATTTACGAAAATAACTCGCTAATCCCATAAACTGCCTCACTTGTTTTACATTGATTGGGACCGGCGCCTCCAACAATGCTTTTATTTTCCCACTACCTGGTCTGATACCTTCCCCCGATATTTCTCTTCCCAGATATTCTAGTTGTGTTTTGAAAAATAAACATTTCTTCATATTCAAAGAAAATCCCGCCGTATCTAAAGCTTGTAAAACTTGCTCCAGGCGATCTAATCCTTCTTCGATAGTTTTGGACGGAATTAAAATGTCATCCAAATAAACTAATGCTATACTATTTCTCAAATTGTCTAGTGCGTTATTAATAGCTCGTTGAAAAATAGCTGGTGCATTGGCAAGACCAAACGGCATTCGCAAAAATTCGTAATGACCGTTGGGCGTTACAAACGTAGTCTTTTCAATAGAATCTTCCGCAATTGGAATTTGATAAAAACCCGACGCCATATCCAATGTGATAAAATATTTGGCATCGCCTAAACGATCTAACTGATCATCTATTAAAGGAAAAGGATATTTGTCCTTTATCGTAATCCTGTTTAACGCCCTAAAATCAATACACATACGATCCTCACCGTTCTTCTTTTCAACAAGAATATAATGGGACTCGCATATGAAGACGTACTCTCACGAATAATCCCGTTCGTCATTAATTCAGAAATTATTTCACGAACCTTCTCTCGCTCCGAAATAGACAAACGATAAGGATGGTAACTCACCGCTCGGTCCTCTTTTGTAGCAATTTTCATTTGCCCTGTACTCACGCATCGAACGTTACTCCCTACTGCAATCATGTCCTTATGTCGTTCCAGCAGTTCTCTTAAGCCGCTACGAGCCTCCTCGGCTACCTCCCCCAGGACACAGCACATCGGATCGGATGGTCCTCCACCGTTCCGATTTTTCTCCGACACGCGTTCAAGTTTTGTTGTCCCGTCCGAATCGGTTACCATCCGTAACCCACCACAACTCAAAACATTTTTTCCAACGATAAGTTCGTATGGAACAAACTTATCCGACACAACAAATAAATCAACCTCCAACGACAGTCCATCCACTTCTATCACAACAGTCGTACTACCGACTGTCTTTACAGTAGAGTCCGAAATGCCCCGTATCGTTGTTGTATACGAGTTTATTTTGCAATTAGCTCGTCTGGCTACTCGTTCTTTAATTAAAGAACACGTTGCTCCACTGTCTATTAAACTATCGCGAACCAGAATATCGCGTATCACAACAGGTGTCAATTTATGGTCGACGGAATAACAGACATTCATCTGGTGCTTTCCGTCATTCATATCCGGCTTCTTCGCTACCTGGCCCTCACGGGTTGCACGTCTTTTCGCCCAGCAGTTTACCTCCTCGTGTCCCCGCTTGGAACAATAAGTGCAGGTAACAACTCGCCTTAGTGGACTTCGTTTTGGGGAGTGACGTTTCGGCGAATTCCGTCTCAAAGGGCTACGTTCCCTATCCAACCGCGGTTTCTTGGTACACTGTCTAGACGTATGGCCCACAGTGTCACAGGTGTAACAACCCATTCGATATAAAGGACGTGCTCTCTCTGCTTCGTGTTGTTCCTCCTTTTCTCGAGGAATCTTCTTGTACTCGGATATCCCCACAAGTAAATCCGTCGTGGTATTATATCGTGCGTTCAACATCGCCTGCCGCACATTTGGATCGGTAATTGTAGTTACGGTCGCGAAATTCAGGGACGAAACTAGCAAATCGTCGTTGGTCAAACAAAAAAAACAAATCAACTCCACAATAAGTTCGATGAATTCGGCGGTAGAAAATGAAACCCTCGTTTGTTTTAAATACGTCAGTTTTGTACGTGCGCATTCAGCATAACTGACTACTCCGTCACTAGCGTATTGTAATGCACGCAAAAGACGATCGTGTAATTTCCTCTCACAGACAAACATTGCGCACAAATCTTCTCGGAATTTTTCCCACGTACACGGTTGTGCTTCCCATCCCTGATACCACTTCTTCGCTGGACCAACAAGCGCATGAGTTGCGAGACTTAATCTCTGATGCGGCACATCTTTTGTTAACTCCTCCACCCTGGTACACCACAGATTTGCGTCGTCGCCCAAATCGGCCCCACTAAACTGCGGCATCGCTCCCACAGGAGCAGGAGTAGATGAATTAACAGGAGCTGCAGTACACGCAGTCACACTCGATCCAATTTTTTCCTATACCTGACGCACCAGCTCATCAAGAGGGGATGCCTCATTTGCCATCATTATTATTTTTATTAATAATAACCACACAAAAAGAACACACTAATACACGTTTACAAACGCGCACACACCAGACCGATATTCAATAAGATAAATCTTATTCACTTCGTTGTGGACGCAAAAGCTACTTTATCCCGCTTCTGATGTTAGAAACTTTGTATTGATGCCTCGATTTTTAAAGGAGATCTGTATTCCTCAGTGATTCTGGGGTAAGTGCCGTGCGGTCACTCACAGTCCTCCTACCAAAAAGCATCGCTGCCTTCCCCACTCCGCGGCCAGATTCTCTAGGAACAAGGTCCTTATTCTTAAGGCAATGCAACGTCGGGCTGCTTGGCATATCAAATTTTCACTCATCTGTTTCACATAAACAACCCTCGTCGTCGCCGATAGCCGAAGGACCCAGCGTGGCCTTCCGCCACCATACGACGCCAGGTCTGTTTAGTCTCAAGCACCCTCTCCCACGACCGCACGCATTCTAGAAACCCTAGTCCATAAATTCTCCAACGGTCAATGAGCGACAGGCCATCCGCCTTCGACTCCGCTTAAAACTCGTTGACGCTAATATGTAAGTGCGCCATATATTCGTTCTACGTGCGTCATTAATTCTAAGTTGCGTTTTTCCGTTAAGATTTTCGACTTATGATTACCGAGTCAAGGCGGGCAGAATATTAGTTTTGAAACTATCGTTTCAAGGCGGGCGGTATGTTTGAAATTCGACTAAGTTGCTCGTGCACCGTCGTGCGGCCGCGGTTTCCCGAGTTTTGACGAAGTCTCGCGAGATTTCGTCGCGCTCCTCGTTAATTCTACGCTATTGTCTAAAAATAGGTAGACACGGGAAACCTAATATCCTTTATACCATGGACGATATTAATTAACTCCACTTGGTTGGCGCACAATGCTACATAATGACTTATTTTTTTTAATTCAGTTTACAGATCGTAATTTCTGAGTGTTGCTTTTTTTCAAATTCTTCGTAATGACATTCTCTATCGATCTGTCCAACCTAAATTTTTAATTTCGTTGCTCATTTTTTTATAATTATATGTATTACATTACATTTATTATGTTATATGTGTGTATATGCAGGGTGGGGCAATAACTATTACCACCTCAGATATCTTCGAAAGTATAAGGTTCACAGAAATATTTGTTCCACCAAAATTGCACAGAACGAAGAGAGCCATCCGATGGTCCTAATAGTTTTTTTGCGGGTGAAGGTACTTTTGATATTTCAGGGTCACCTCCATTTTTTTAAATGGGTCGGTATGTTTTAGATTCCGTAGAATGATAGAGGAGCTTAAAACGAGTTTACCGACCTATTACATAAGATCATAGTAGGTGTTCGAAATGATGACCATCGTTACCAATTTAACACTGGATTCTTTTTATGACTGATTGACGTGCAAGTCTTATAACGTCAGATCTTATTGACGCACAGGCTGGAATAATTCGCTGTTGCATTCCTTGGGGTGTAGTTAGTACCTCTTTGTACACTTTATCTTTCAATATTCCCCATAGCAAGAAATCTAGAGGTGTTAAATCTGGTGAACGAGCTGGCCACAATATTAGATCGCCGCGTCTAATCCAACGATTTTGAAATTTTTCATCGAGTTCCCTTCGCGCAATCAATGAATAATGTGCTGGGCATCCATCATGTTGATACCACATGGTTTCTCGTGTAAATAAAGGCAATTCTTCTAGCAAAGGACCGAATCATTCTTAATAAAATTAGCATAGATGTTGTCGTTCAAATTTCCATTAATAAAATGATAATTTTATCACCTGTAATATCGCACCATACGTTCACAGACCAATGTCTCTGGTGTTCAACCTTCCGCAGCCAATGTGGATTTTCCGATGCCCATAAATACATGTTATGCAAATTAAAATTCCCGTGATTTGTAAATGTTGCCTCATCAGTAAATAAGACGGTATTAAGAAGTAACCCATTGTTTTGGATCTGATGTTTAGCTTACCGACAAAATTCAACAGGATTCATGAAGTCGTTCCCCTGCAATTGTTGGTAAAGACAAACATGGTACATGGTACATGGTACATGGTTCAGCATACAAGTTTTTTGCCTTGACAGAATTTTATTGACATTCGCCATAAATAAGAATCATCTCGATTTGCTCTTTGTTTCGGAATGAAAATATAAGAGACGCGTTCATCCAAAGTAAATAGAACAGGGTGCTTTCGCACCATACTGCGAGCCTGCCAACGATTGCGTGCGCCCAACGACGATTTGCTAGTTTCGTCCCTGAATTTCGCGACCGTGGTGCGTTAGAGCGCGTGCGTTAACGTATTTACCACATCTGCGCAACTCTGTTCGAACTATCGATTATCTATCGATATTTTACAGTGATCGATATTCTTGGAACCAATCCGGCGCTTCTCTGAAAAATCCTAACGAATTTTGAACTAAAACCAGTAAAAACTTCGCTGCTCGCCGAGCATTCTGTCGTGAACCTTTGTAGTAATCGCAGATCTTAACAAACTTTTCATTTTTCAACTCGTGTGTTAATTATCGCAATACCACAAGTGTTATATTTATCGCTCTCGACGCTCAAGTACAATTGTGGCGAAAATCGGCGATTAGTGTAAACGATTTTCGTGATCGCCTAGATTTTTCGTGTACGGCACTCTCGATCATCACTTCGAGGCTCTCCAGTGCCTACCGAGTGTAATCGTGTTTTCGTGAGACATTGTTAAGACTCTCAACAATAAATTGTTCTGGCCAAACTCCGGTGTGTTTTTTCGCTGCAACACCACCTTCAGTCCGTATCCTTTTCATGATAGAACTAGCTATCCCAGAGCGGTCGTTTCAATCCAATAATCGACTCGGCCCGTAATAAACTCCCAACATAAACACTCTTTAAAGGGATACATCCTTCCCGGTTGACCGATACAATACTACTCTTATCATGTTTATCTTATAATCTGCAAACTTATTAAAGTGTACTTTAAACAGTGTTTATTTTCAGTGAAGTAAATTGTAAGCATTATCGCTTTTCTCTACTTTCTATGACCTTCAATGACCTTACGTAATGGGTCGTTGAACTCGTTTTAAGATCCTCTATCATTCTACCGAAACTTACCTATTCATTTAACACAATGGAGGTGACCTTGAAATATCCAAAGTACCTCCACTTGCAAAAATACTATTAGCGCCATCGGATGGCTCTCTTCGTACTGTGCAATTTTGGTTAAACTAATATTTCTGTGAACCTTATAGTTTCGAAGATATCTGAGGTGGCAATAGTTATTGCCCCACTCTGTATTGTCCCGAAATATCTATACACCCTAAGTTTCTTCAAATAAACTCATTTTCTGAAATTTCTCTTCGTCATATTGGATTCGTCATTTTGAATGTTGCAAATCTAACATCAAAAAAGCCCACAGGTACTGATCATCTTAAAAATTGTTATGTTTCGCTAAATATAAATAAAGGAACAACGAAATTGAATCTAGCCCAGACAGATTGATAGAGAATTTCATTATGAAGAATTTTAAAAAAGAGTTTTAAATTTACTCAAAAATTACGACGTGTAGACTGATTTCAAAGAAATAAGTCATTATGACATATATTTAAAAAATTTGTTAGTCGTAACCCAGTTGTCAAATTGATAAAACAATACATTTTTCATATTTTTGCACTGCAAAAATAACTTTAACTATACAACAAAAAATTAGTTAAGAAGAACGATTCTTTACGATTGAAATGAAAAAAATCAAGGTCATATCTATAATAGTTGTGGAAATCAAAATTTCTTTGTCAACATAGTTTTCGTAAGAATCAGTAAACATTGCCAAATTTGAGAGTCCACACTTTCTAAACAGTTTTGAGACAATTGATATGATGACTTAAACCACCCGCCCCCCATATTCACGTGGACCATGACATACTTCAATTTCAGCAAAATTCCAACATCGTGTACAAAAGTGATCCGCTTTCACGCCAATTAAATCTGTCAATTTTTGTACGCCAAACCAATCAGATGTACAATATGGTTAGGGAAAGGAAATATGGGTGAGATTAGCGTAAATTTAAAATTGTTCCGGAGCTGATGTTATCCCGTATGGGGGATTTGCGATCGGGGTGGTAGAAATTAACTTACCTGCGGATTGGTTTAATGGAGATGCACGTAGTTTTATTTAATGTGAAAAAACTGTATGCATTGATCTCACACTAATAAATATAATAAAACACAATTGTGGTGTCGGGTATAGTGGACCGCGTCAAAACGAAAGCGATACCCCGTTGCGCGATCTCGGCGCCGTCCAGACCGACACTCTTGAACTGTTTACGTTAAGATACAGCGTTGGACTGTTTAGTTTTAAGGAACTGTGTGTGGTATGTGTGTGTTTCGTGCGGAGGGTGCGAGCTCGTCGCCTTTTCCTTTGTACGACGACGAGTTAGTCGAGAGAAAAACGTGCGTTAGTGAACTTCGACCTGCGAGGTGCGGTCGAGATCGAGTATTGAGTATTGCGTTGCAATTGATCCTGCGAGGTGCGGTCAGTAGCGTGTAGATCTGTGTTTTTTTATGTTCTTTTTCTTTATTATTAAATATATATATACTGTTTTATTTTTCCCGTGAGTGGTCAATTATTTTATCCCACACAATTGATGTTTCACGGTGTTACAATTTAACGGTTATAGCTTAAAGGCTATGGTCCACGTGTGTGGTAACGATTGGTTGGATAAAAGGAACGGTAAAACACGTGGTGATCGATGTGCGATTATAAAACGATTATAAAGAAGCCAGAGGTCACCGGAAAATGCGGTGACGACGATCTGAGTCGCTCGGAAAGGGGAATTACACGCCTGACCGAATTGCGGGTCACGCGCACGCGGTAATCGCGATTATTACGCCAATGACGTTGAGGCGTTCGATTGGTTATATCGTGCGTATTGAAGGCTGCCGAATTCACTAAGAGCCTCATTCCCGAACAAAAATGAATAAAAATCCTAATTGGCTCGTAGTAACTAACACAGTATGTTATTAACAAAATATATTTTTAACGATACATTCAGACTTCACGCGATTACACATCAAACCGAGAGGTTGGTTTGTCATATCAAATTTGATAGTTTGGAACGTCCATTTCATACTTGCGCGCCAGGCGTGTGAGCGAGACCGCTGGATTTAGCGCACGCGCTGAGAGCGCACATACGTTTAAATGCACCTAATTAACCCCTATATAATGGAAAAACATGCTTCTCTTATCATATAATTTTCGATTTTTACGTCCGCGTCATACTGGAGGGCGGGGATACTCCGCCGAATCAATAGAAGTCGTTTCTATTCACTCGCTCGTCGATTTTCTCGCCGAATCACTCGGCCGAATTATTCGTTAAATATAAACTAGGCATTGTTCTTTTATGCTGTACAGTTTTGTTAACAGATATTGTTCTGTGCTTTGTAAATAAACAATATGTCGGACGGCGAGACACCCCGCCAGCGCCCGATTAAGATTTCTTGTAGCCGGGGCTATTAAACCTTGGACGGCTCCCTTGGTGAAAAAGCGCATGGGGGGGGATGGGGACCTAATTATTGTATTACAACATACGATAAAATACATTAATTTTTAAATAAATTGAATTTTATTGTAAGTAAAATTAAATATTGTTTGTGTTGCGAGTTTATTGCGGGATGAATTGTTTATTGGGTTGAGACGACCGCCCAAGGATAGTCATTTCTATCCTGAAAAAGGATACGAAGTGAACGTGGTGATCGAACGAAAAAATACGGGATCTTCGCCGTAACAGTTTATTGTTCAGATCCATAACAATCTTCACGAGAATGGTTACACACGGTGGGCACTGGAGAGCCGCGAAATGGTAATCGAGAGTGCCATACACAAAAGAATATGGGCGATCACGAAAATCGTTTACGCGAATCGCCGAATATCGCCAGGAATTATGCTCGAGCGTCGAGAGCAATAAATCTAACACTTGTGGTGTTGCGGTGAAGGACGCGCGAGTTGAAAATGAGAAGTTTGGTAAGATCTGCGATTGCTACAAAGGTTCACGACAGAATGCACGGCAAGCAGCGAAGTTTCTACCGGCTTTGGTTTAAAATTCGTTGGGATTTTTCAGAGAAGCGCCGAATTGGTTCCAAGAATATCGATCACTGCGAAAATATTGATAGATAATCGATAGTTCGAACAGAGTTGCGCAGATTCCGTAAATATGTTAACGCACGCAGTCTTTTTTTTTTTTTTTTTTTTTTTTTTACGTGAGGGAATGCATTTACGCACACCCCCGCCATCCTGCAATGTGGGAGGATTGGGCGGGGATAGTGTGGGACTCACCCCCAATAGGGCAAAGCCCAGGGGGAATACCCACTAAACCCTCACGGGGACGCACCGAGATCTCTTGCGAACACAACCGGTACCTCCCCAGCGCCAGCTCCGCCAGTTGACGGCGGAGCGCCCTCTCTGTGGTGGGGGAAGCGGAGAGCCCCCCCCCCCCAGCGGACCGCGGGTGCCGCAGTCCCGCGATCCCAACAGTCTCTTTTAGTCGCCTCTTACGACAGGCAGGGATTACCGTGGGCGTATTCTATTCCCCGCCACACAGGGAGAAACGCACGCAGTCTAACGCAACACGGTCGCGAAACTCAGGGACGAACCAGCAAATCGGCTGGTTGCACGCAATCATCGACAGGCTCGCAGTATAGTGCGAGAGTGCCCCGTCCTATTTCCTTTTGACAAACACGTTTCTAACATTTTGATTTCGAAACAAATATCATTTAATTCTGACAAACGCTTGATTATAACGAACAATGCTTCGTTATATTTTAACAACTGTACGAAAGAGCGGTCAATAAAACTTGTATAGTTTTCACCCTTTGTTGACTTTCACTTACACGTTTATTACGGCAGAAAATATTCGAGTTACAATTTAAATAGAAACAATGCTTTAAGGAGGAAATGAAGCGGACGCTTAGACTCTGCGGATTCGCGAATCTCAGGGCAGCTGTTGTCAGGGTCCTGGAAATTGAGGCCGCCGAATCGATTACCCAGAATACAAAGAAAGGAACAGGCATTTACTCTTAAAAATATGAAACATTGTCCGTGGCCAGATCATCATCACTTGTATTTGTCATAAATAAAATAAGTACATGTATTTACTTTGTTCGATTACTATGATTAACCATCTTAAAGATATTTAACATTCCTATGTCTAATTCTAACTTTGTTATACCTTATACTTCTCACGTATTTTAACAACTTAATCTTACACAAATATTATATTAAAGAAATTGAAACATTTTATTAAAACAATATTATATACACCGCGCTTTCTGTGATGGCATATACGAGTTAAATGCTACACCGTATGTATTCCAGCCTGGGCGTACTGAGCGACAGTGTAGGGTAGACCCACGTGTGTGAGAAATACGTGTGAGCCAGGAGCCTTCTTATCGTACATATATCTAGCACTCGTAAATCAAATGCTACTATATTTCATTTTTCGACACATGTACAATGGTCATTCGTTTATTGCACCTGTCGGGGCTGTAGAGGGCCAGAATTCCAGGAACTATGAATAAACGTACGTCAATCACCCGAGCGCTTTCTCCACCACTCTGCCGTTCAGTTGTGCGACGCAACTACATATAGGATAGGCTGGATATATGCACTTTACGGTCATCTGAATTATCTCCGTTCTTTTTAGTGATAACAGACAAGTTTATTCGCAAAAGTTCTATAGTAAGGAAAGGAAACTTTTTCGTAAGTGGAGGACCTTCTTAGTTTTTAAGGTTAATTATGTTGTCTTTTTAATGATACTGAAACATTATAGAATAAATATATTTTTTACATAAGTGCATTCTTCTAAACATTCTGCGTAATAAAGTATTAAGGTATTATACGAAAAAGTTAATAACTCGTGAGATATTTTATATTACAAAATGTGAAATATGTCACAAACAGTTCATTTTTTCTCGACCTATAACAAACTTATTTTTCTGCTATGTTATGGTCCCTTTCATGCCATATAATTTTTGTGAATGAACTTTTTTTACATCTGTAGACATAATGGAGATAATGAAAGTGTTCAACGTTACTGAACCATTTCTTACACTGCACATATGATTGAACAGTTGTTTCAGTTATCCTTCCTTAGTGAAAACAATGTAATCAATAATATGGATAAAATTGACATACAAAATGATTAATAACTAGAGTTTGCTTAATTATTTGATTTATGTATAAAAGTGTAGAAAAACATGGATTACTGGTGGCAGCAAAATACACTACGGCGCAAAACTGAACCAATGTGACTATTTTTCCAGGAAAATCATATTCATTTATATGCTACTAATACGGAGTAATAGAAAAGCTCAACTTGTATATAATTGTACACCTATGTATTTCAGTCTAATAGACAATTAAACTTTTAATATCTTATAAGTTTATAAGCTTACATAACTATTTATATTTAATATGAATGAAACATGATGCGAAATGTAATTGATTATAACTGAAAATATTTAAAAACATTGACACATTTTATGGAACCAATATTATATATACACCGGAGTTTCTGTGATAAAATATGCGAGTTAAACGCGACACCGTATGTATTCCATCCTGGGTGTGCTGGTCGACAAAGTGAGGTACGTGAACGTGCCTGGGAAATACGTGTGAGTGAGGGGCGTTGACAATATACAATAAAAGAGACTCCATTTAACGAACGGCTACTGTAATATATAGTTACCGAGTTTTGATTATATGGAGATCTACATGGCCTGATTGTAGGCAATCGTTTCTTGCAGGCCCTTTTATTGTAGCATGGGAACGCCCAGGGGTCGGAAACACTCACCGAATTTTCGGGTTTTTACGGTTTAGTTCCTCGATCGAGGACAGGACAGTGGTGGCGCTACTACTGTGGCGATTGTGGCGACACCGTGGTACAAACCAGAACAACAGAATAGGAAGCAAGTATGATGGGGCATGGTGCGGGGGTAAACACTGTCATGACTGTCATCACGCGACAGCCGGCGAGGAGTGTAATGTGGTGTAATGTGTGAGGGCGTACTTTTGTGAGGACAACGAACACCTGATTTCAAAATCGGCAGCGGTATTGTTCTTCGAGGAAGGAGAGTACGTTGTAAGCCTTGCGAAGAATAGGCGTACGAGAGACGTGTTACGATTATTGCTACGATTTGCTTTGCGTTATCGTTTTGTTCTTTTACCTTTATCATCTTAATTGTATATTATTATTACATTTATTTTCCTTTTTGTATTATATTACAAATAAATCCTACATATGTACACTAGTTATAAGTAGTATTACTGTATATTCTATAATAGAGTATATAAATTGTATTCCATTTGTTATTAAAATTTATATGTTTCTTAATTCGAAATGTGTAATTTTTTTTTTACAGGTGGATACTTCGAATCAGACTTATGATCGGTGTAATTTATATAATAAAAATTACATGAGTCATAAATCTGCGATTCCGAGCATTCACTTAATTCCCATTTAAATTTTGTTCAGAGAGTGTATCTATATATACAAACTCGTATATATAGGATATCTTATATATATATGCCATGTGCATACATATATATATATAGATATATACATGTATTTCTCACACACACGCGTGTGTACCCTACTCTCTCACCCAGCACACCCAGGCCCGAACACATATGGTGTCGCGTGTAACTCGCATATCTCATCACGGAAAGCGCAGTGTATATAATACTGTTCTAATAATGTTTTTATTGGTGCAATGAATATTGGTGGCAGTTTGATTGCTTCTTGTCTCGCGGATCACACGTAATGGGTAACAGATGTTAACCAAGCTAGACATTTGCCATTAAAATATGTCACGAATTATTACCTTTTTCACATAATACCTTAATACTTTATTACGCAGAATGTTTGGAACAATCGATTTATGTAATAAAAGTATTGTATTCCATAATATTTCAATATCATTAATAAAAATAACATAATTAACTTTGAAAACATAGAAGATACTCCACATACGAAAAACTCGTTACTGTTAAGTAATAGCCCTCTTCATAATGAACAACTTCTGTGAATAATCTTTTCTAATATCTCTAAAAATAACGGAGACAATTAATGTAACCGTAAAGTGCGCATATCCATCCTACCCTATATGTAGTGCGTCGCACGACTGAACGGCCGAGTGGTGGGGAAAGCGCTCGGGTAACTGGCGTCTGCTTTCTGCACGGTATCTGGAATCATGACCCGCTACAGCCTCGACTAGTGCGGGAAACGAATGTCTACTGTGTTTCACAAAGCGTGCGTGCACTTTACTCTGTCACCTACCAAAGACGGAATAGAAAACATAAGGTGTTACGTTTACCTTGCATATTTTTCATCCCTGATAGGGCAAAGTAAATAATATTATTTTAATAAAATGTTTCAATACTGAATAACTTTTGTGGACGTACTTTACTGACATCGCTAAAAGTAAAGGGAATAGTTAAGGTAATCAAAAAGTGCGTACATCCAGCTTACTTTACATGTAAATACGTTGAAAAAGTGAACGAATGATTAGCGGGGAGAGCGTATGAGTGATTGGAGCTCGCTTAATGCAGTCTTTCAGGAAATTTAGCCCTTTGCAGTCCCGAATAGTGCAATAAACAAGCTTCTACTGTACAAAAAGAGCTATCATGACCTCTTATTTTATATGAGTATTCTTATCAAATGTTTTTACTTATTCATTTGCACGTTAATAATAATATTTTGTTTGTTGACACATTTATATAACAGTTTAAAGAGATTGTTTTCATTACAAAGAAAAGTTACCATTAGAAGGTAACAATTTCTGTGTTTACAAATTGTAAGCACCGTACAGTAGACGCTCGTTTATTGCAGCCTTCGTTGCTGAGAGGGTCAGAATTCCAGGAATACTACAATAAGCGATCTCCAATCAACCGCGCGCTCTCCCTGCTACTCGGCCGTTCAGTTGTGCGACGCACCTCTATATGTGGATTTGTATAAGGGTGGGTTGGATATACGCATTTTACGGTCATCTTAATTATCTCCGTTATTTTTAGAGATATCAGAAAGATTTATTCACAGCAGTTGTTTAGTATAGAAAGGGCTATTATTTAGCAGTAATAATTTTTTCGTTGGTCGAGGATCTTCTGAGTTTTCAAGATTAATTGTTTTCTTTTTTATGATACTGAAATATTGTGCAGTAAAAATATTTTTTTACGTAAGTGCATTCTTCTAAACTTTCTGCGTAATAAAATATTAAGGTAATATGTGAAAATAGTTAATAATTCGTGAGATATTTTATATACGAAATGTAAAATATATCACAAACTGTTAATTTTTTCTCGACCTATAACAAAATTATTTCTGCTATGTTATGGTCCCTATGATACCAGATAAGTTTTGTGAATATATGTTTTTTATATGCAGAAATAACGAAGATCATTAAAGTAGTCAAAGTTACTAGACCATTTTTTATAATGAACGTATGATTGAACAGCAGTTTTATTTATTCTTCTTTATTGAAAACAATGTAAACATAATATGAGTAAAATTGTGACATACTTAATAACTAAATTTGCGAAATGATTAATAACTAAATTTGCTTACTTATCTTATTTATGTATGTAAGTGTACAAAAGCACGGGTTAGTGATTGCAACAAAATACAGTAAGCAGCAAAATTGTAAACCAATGTGACTATTTTTCCAGAAAAATAGTATTCATTTACATGCTACTAATGCGGAGTAACAGAAAAGCTGAATCTGTATATAATTGAACACCCATTTCAGTTTAATGGACAATTAATGTTTTATCTCCATTACATTAAGCTGTTAGGTATAATACTTCCCTTCTGACTCATAATCAGTCGTCTTGACATACTCACTATTAAATTTTCATAATATCTTTAAGCTATTCAATCCTATTGTTTCATAACTTTAATACTTTCAATTAGAGATCGCTGGACAAAGAATTAAACATTTACCAATTCTTTTATAGATATATTCAAAAGTGTCTTAGAAGTAAAATATTGTAAGTAACAAATTGAAGAGAATACATTGAAAAAATTCATTGTTTCTTAAGCTGAAATAGTCGTATAACTATATACAGGTTGAGATTTTTAATTATTTCATACATGTAATATTTATAGGAATAATAATGTATATAAAACAGTATTATTGGTTCGGTTTTACTTTTTACTATTTAAATACATTTTGCACTATCACGCCCTAGGAAAACACATTTTTTTTAATAGATATTAATCTCATTCATAAACTGCTTATGTATGAATTTTTAACTTCTTGCATCTTTTTTGCAACCATAAATACCAAATAATCACTGTATTGAAGTTGAGGGGCATTAGTTTGAGCACCTATGTATAGCCTCCAGATAGTGAGTACGTATTAAAAATTGTTTTGTAAATATATCGTTAACTATTAGATGTAGGAGGTATGAAGGTCAACACATTTTTACTCAGAATTTGATACTCTATCGTCCTATGGTACAAAAAAGTGACCCTGAAATCTCTGAAATGTCTCCACCCACAAAACAAGCACGTATGAAATGCATCTTGATGCCATTTAAGTTCCACACCTCCAAATTTTCATAAAGTGTACCGTTAAGTCATTATTCGAAGTGATCAAGGTAATAGAGACAAGGGTGTCTGTATATGTATTATAAATTTGTTGTCACACAAAATAAGATCGACGTAGCACGTGAACAGTTTCACCAACTTTTACAGCTATAAATAAAAGACGCGTGCTCTCCCACTCATTGTTGCCGCCGACCCAACTGTTATAACATAATAATGTCTAGCATCGTTTCAGTTAGCGTTTAGATACGATACCCCATCTTACCTCGCTACCCCGCCATGCCCCCCTTCCAACACTCTATATTACTTTTCGCAGGAGTTTTACTCTCAAACGTATAATTGCCTATCTTTAGACTTTAAACTATAAAGACGTTGGAAAAAATTGGGCGCTTCAAAGACAAATGAAATCAACGGGTTCTCCAGCGATTTGGTTGCTTGGCGCGATAGGAACGATAGAAGATCAGGAAAGGTGATTGAACGTACAATGAAGAGTATCGAATGTAATAGAAAGAGCAAGCGATAGATAGATGTATGTACATGTATAGCTATTCGAAGCCCGGGGGCCTTTGCATGTTTCTGGCTCCATGTCCGAGAGAGCATGCTTCCGGTTGATCGCCCACATACATTTTCGTTAAAACGCGTGTTCCGTTCGTTTCATTAATTTTAATGCCCGCCGAGCATTCTGTTCATTTCTGCGCAACATATGAATATGGGATTCGTCCTTCTTCCCCGCTCCCCTTCCTCTATGCCTCCCTCTCTCCCACACGCTTTCTCTACCTATGCCAACGTCCCTAATTCCTCTTTCTCGCTCGAGCAGGAATACAGCGCAGCGCAGTGCACGCGCAAAATCTGCGGCCGCGAGACTGGCGCGGCGTGTCTGTGTGGGCCACGCGTACACACCCGTGACAGTTTTCCGCGTGTATCCGTGTGTGCGCGGAGGTATGTACGAGAGAGCAACGGGCTCACTCATGCGGACACGGCCTCGGGTTGGTTGATATTAATTAATAATCAGAAACAGATGCGGCTTCAACCCGCTCGGTTCCGTGCGAGGCGGCTTCGAAACGATAATTATTTAAGTCTCTCCACGCTTCTATCGCCCGACCACCCACACCCCTCCGCCCCCAACTTTCACTCCGCGCCCCTCCGCTTCGTCTTCTTCCTTTTCCTCCTCATCCTCCCAAGTCTCCTCCCCCGTCTCCACCCGGTTCTCCGGCACGTCCATTGCGGCGTGCTAATTAAAGAGCATTCGCCTACGAATTTTACGTGCCTCTCGCTTCGTTATACACGGCCCGTTACCTCCGGCACCCTTCCCCAGAACCTGTAACCCCGCATGGAATACCCTGGAGACCTTGTGCCACAATTTTATTTTCAAATCGCTTCCGTCGCACCGAATCGGCAAGAAAGCTTGCGGTGGTTCTCCCCGAGGCGGAACCCAGCGGGAAAATCAGCGAACCGGGACCATTCGGAGGACGAATTCGATGAATATAAGAAGAAAAATTCTGTTGGATTAACCGGAGAACCGCGCGGCACACGTCGGAAACGAATTAGGAGGATTTGGAGCAGATCGAGCCGAGCGCATTAAAGCACGCTGAATTGTATCCGAAAGGACGTACGGCAATCGGTCGCTACGTCGTGCGTCGGCTTGATTGAATTGATCTTGGTCGTTCGAGGTTGAAGAACTTTCAGACCTTTTACCTTCGCACGTATTGCGATGGTGAAGTTCTGTAAATACTAGCGGCGAAATCTTGTAGATTAAGGTGAATAGAACACAAGTTTGTTCTTATTATTTTAAACAGGGATAGTATATGAGCATGGAATTATACTTTAGGAAAAGAGATAACAGAAAAAATATACAGGGTGTCCCACCTAAAACCGAACACCTAAGTATCTTCTTTATTTCTAATGACACGAGACACGGTTCAAATACAGTTTGAATGGTTTCAGAAGGGGGTATCGTGCATGGAATATTTTTTTAATGGTCATTTTTTTCGAATTTTTTTTAGGTCGCCTATATGTTTTTGCCAGACAGCATGCAATTTTGTTGTTGTATCATCACAACACGTGTTTAGGTGCGTTTAAATATGTTTAGCTTATGACCTTGAGGTGAACTTGAACATTGTAAAAATAATGAAATTCTGAAGTAATGTTGGATGGTATGTGAATCTACATTCTATGTTACAAATGCTCAAAGTGATGTCCATCGATGGCGATACTTATACTGTCTAAAACGACAAATTACGGTTTGTCTGACTTACTGTAATTATTTGATTGTTCACCTCAGGATCCTAGGTTACACATATTTGAAGAGTATATGCTGTCTGTCAACAAATACTGGCGACCTGAAAAAACTTCGAAAAAAATGATAAGAAAAAATATTTTGTGTACGATACACCCCTTCGGAAACCACTTAAACTGTGTTCGAAACATTTCTCATATCATTAAAAATAAAGAAGATATTTAGGTGTTTGGTCTTAAGTGGAACACCCTGTATAGTACAGGATACATACAAATGGCTGAAAGTAGAAGCATATGTGGGATAGGTACAAATGCATAGTGCAACTGGTAGGGCACTATTTGTCAAAAACAAAATTTTTACACTCCAGATTTTATTTTAATAACAGTCGAATTTGAAAATTCATCTGGTAGGTATTGATTCTACCGTGTTCACGATAAGTAGAAACGACAAAGAAGGGATCAACATATTAATTGTGTTTCATTGAATAACACGCGAACCTAATAAACAAAGCCCCATTCCATACTTTCGACTTATTTTTTCATTAAAATACATGCCCTGCTCGGTGGTATCATGAATTGAAAATTTGATAGCAAGATTATTTATAAAGATATTACGATTCGAAATTAACAAAAAATCTTGTTATTGAATCTCTAGAAATTTGTTAACTGCGGAAAATTCGATATTTGGCTAACATTGATAACCGTAGGTAAGAAAACAAAAGTGCAAGTAGTTATTCTGGAGTGGTTTGGCAGTTGCGAGTGTTTTGGTGCCAGCATTGGGCATTATTTGAATATTTCAAAGTGCCTGTTTAAATAAAATGTTACCTTATTTTATTATTTTCAAATATTTCATTGATACTTTATTTGAACAATAAATGATTTGTACAATATTGTTTCATATATTTATCATTTTGTTTAAAAATTTCATCGTATTGGAGGTTTCATTTAATTCTTTATAACATATTATAAAGATTTCCGTTTATAATTGGGACTGCTTCACAATTAACCAAACGGGAAGACATTTATCTTACAATTAATTACAATGCAGTTCTATCGCCATTAGCTCCGACAGAGAGATAATAATAGATTTATCCGAAATCATATTTGATATCAGTTTAATCAAAATAGAAAATATTGTTACTTATAGATAAGCATTCATCTATAATTCTTGGCCGTATACTTGCCGGCATTGTTGAAGCATTTTTATAAATTGAATTTCTTAAAGTGTCGCATAAAAAGAATCCGATGGAGTATGGTCTCAAATTGGAGTTGGCCAATTGACACTACCACCATTACCGATTGTCCAGCAAATTTTCAATCGAGCACTTACATTAATACCACATTTCATTATATTCCAATCGCACTTCCTCTAGAAGCAGTTGTAATTTGTCTTCTAGAAATACCATGTATCTCTGTCAATTGAAGGTACCGTCGATAAAATCAGGGCCAACTATATTCAGTTCCCGATCATACCGCAAAATAACGATTTAATCTAAAAACGGTAATCCAATAACGGTAAAACTTATACCATGAAGTACAGATTATTTAAAGTGTAAATTTCGGAATTGAATAACGAATATTCAGAAATATGTATTCGTAAAGGGAGAAGATGGAAGATTGAGTTCGGAAACATTAAGAGGCATGAATTAGAGTTGACAAGAAAAGGAAGAAGATTTGGACAAGAAGCGCCTCCCAAATCAGTACTTACAGTACACACGTTCAGCTTGTGGCCAATGCTGTTATAGCTATTATCACTGTTAGGACCAATAACAGAGCGTGCTATAATAGAGCATTCCATGGGTCTTCACTATCGGTCACGTGACTTCTTGCACGTATCCGTTCTGGTTGTAATCCTACAATAGCTGACCAAAACCATACATTTATTTTTCTTTGTACTTTCTGTTGGTTTGTAATAGTAGAACGTTGGATTTTCTATTGACACATTATATGTATGACTTTAAATTCTACAAATTTTCTCCATCGAAATAACTTTCAAGACATTTTTGCATCACATTTCTGACTGAATTTTCTTTACTAGATGATATTTTTCTTAGATACTTAACTGAAAGTTGATGAAATTTAATCGCTGAATTAATTTAAAAGTACCAAACTTAAGGGGGGAGACTCCTTTGGGGCCAACTCCGAATCGATCGAAGCGCCGATGTAAACAACCGGACGCCAGCGAAAAGACAAAATCGATATTTCGGACGGCTTGATAATGCGACATCTAGCGGCAGTACCCACAAATAAATTTTGTTCCCCGTTACCATCAAGCTGGATTTGTGTATTTCCTACGCGAAGACAGTGTTGCCGGACAGTATCGTTTTTCTTACGCTGTTGCCTCACGTCCCGCATGCAATTCTACCCGTGAGGAGAACGATGGAATAGCTACGGCCTACGGCTCGTGGCGAGATTTCGATTCTCGCCGAACGTCCAAGGCCAGCGACCGACCCATCGGCATACAATGTAAACAGACGTAGATGAGATAAGGAATGACGCACGAATGAAAATTTTAACTTTTACAATTTGCAATATATTTTAATGAAAATGTCATGAATGAGTTGAAGAAATTCTCCCGATTAAAATGCGTCCAATTCGAGTGTAATTGGACAATTGTTACTCATACGTAATGTTGCGAATGAAAATGATATATTATTGAAAATAGTCCGAATGATGTCGTATTTGGACTCATTTCCACCGACAGAATCTCCTCAGTTCATTCGTGACACTTTAATGAATGTATACTGAAAACTATAAAAGATTAAATTTGCATTCATGCGTTTCATTCCTTATCTGTTTACATTGTATTTCGATCGTCAGTCGCTGGCCTCTCGCCCGGCGCTCAACAGCCCATTTATTCCTGCTGGCCAAAGTTAGTCGAAGGAACAGTCAAGCGACAATGTTCTTTAGCTAACGATGAGCTGAGGCAGACAAAAAAGTTTAAAAAGCCGCAAATCGATGTGATTCATATTGCACTATCCAAAATTCTATGCTGCTTATTTATTCACGGTATATTACAGTCTAGTCTGTATATACGAACTAAAATATGATTTGCAATATGAAACTGCCCGCGCGAGAGCGGGTACGTCAGCTAGTTATCCATAAAATGATTTGAATGTTTATGAGAAGTTAAAGATTAGTCTAGATAATTAAGTTTTAATGATTTAATTGTAATTAGTTGTTTCACAATGTACAGGGAAATGTTTGACAAAACACGCACAAAAATAGTAACAGACACTTTTTTCAACTTTTTTATCTTAGCCTATAATGAACATTTGAAATATGCCTCTTGTAGACTTATATATCTAAGAAAAAGAAAAGTGAAGCTGCGATGTTACAGTTTCCTTATTGCCATGACTAAGTATATCATTACTATCTATGTATATATATCAATAATACTGCTTAATAACAATAGTGAAATCGAAAGCTGGTTTTATGACCATTCTAGTCGACGTTCAACGAAACAGTATTCCTGTCTCTTCGTTTTCGATCGACACCCGATGGTGACTTTCAGAGTGACCTAGGTCAGGCCACCATTATCGGGCCCAGTCATAACAAAATTCGTCGGTCAAAGCAAAGAAGCTACGAGCACCGAAGTAGTAAAAAATCTTCAGGTTTATAAGTCGAAAGTACGAGTTTTTTAGTTTTGTAACTTATTTGTAACTCTAACTTGTAAGTCTAACCACTTTTAATAGTTTGTAACTTATACCCTGCAATTTTCAGCGTGTATGTATCTTAATTAAGTGTATAAGAGGTATTTGTTAAATTTTCACTATAGGATCAGAAAAAAAATGAAAAAAGAACTTCTTAATATTTTTACTATTTTCTTCGCTATTCCAACAATTGTAATTTTTTCGAAATAACGAAAACATGTCATCTAATAAGTTAATCCTTCTAGCTTCTCAAAAAAACTCAAGTCGTTTGGTCCAATTTTTAAAACAAAATACGTACTGGAACAGATGCAGACGCAGCGAAGATGATACGCTAAGTACGCATGCGACAGCAATCAGTTGTTAGTACAAAATCTATCTCCGCTGGGCGACGAATGAAAGATTGACAGAGCGTATGCGATTAATTGTGTTCCTTTTGTGTCTCTTTTATGAAATATTTGTGTAAGTATATAACACCTGCGTCAATTATGTCAATAAAAAATAAATAAATATCATTTCCAACAAGAGATTTGTATAGTATTCCATGTTTTTCGTATGTGGAATACCCGGAATATATATTGTGCCATTTTTACAATTTGTTTCTCGAGAATATCATGTCAAGTATCTCGTATGTAATTTCATTAATTAAAAAAATAAGCATCATTGCAAGTACGAATAAGAAGGTTCATCCTTGCACACATTAGTACGTATTGTTTAATTCTCGGATTTCTTTCCCTCGCGTCGTTATTTCCTACGTTCCGCGAGAATCGAAATCTCGCCACAAGCCGTAGGCCGTAGCTGTTCCATCGTTCTCCTGACGGGCAGAATTGTCGAATGGCAACAGCGTAACAAAACAATCGATACGATCCACCACGTGTTGCGAGGTTACATTTACCGACTCCCTCTGTTTTATCGATGCTCGTGGTAACGCAGGCCAAAGTGACTGACAAATACCATAAACGCCTCTATCGGAGAATCCTTGAACTATACCACTGTTTATTTCTGTGTCTGGACGCGTCGAATCGTAAATTCCAACTTCTGCGTTCCAGAAGTGATACAGTGACAAAAATTGGATTTCTACGATAGTGTGATAGTGGTGTGCAGGGTGGTCTGGTCTGCGTTTGACGAAAAAACCATTAAATCGTGAGATATTTGACAAAATGTGACTTGTGCAGCCATCTTGTGTGTTTTCATCGGCGTCTGTCACAATCGCACACTTTCTAAAATTCTAATTCTTTCAATTAAAATGTGTTTATTGGTGTTTATACGGACCAGACCACCCTGTAGGGAAGTCTACCCGTGAGTTCTATACCCGTGAAAAGTTCATTTGTGCAATTGTTCAGACAGAAGTTGGAATTTACGAAATCGATTGTCTCTCTTGCACATCGCATATACATACACGGTTCCCGTTGGTTGTGTGAGTGCACGGATACAGCGCACGGGCCACGGAGTCTCCCCCCTTAAGATCACCACAGTTGCGCATTTACTTCTGGACAAACACATTCATTGTTGCGAAATTAAATCCTCTAATCGAATAAATGCTCCAGGAATGTTCGATGGTTACTTAGCTTGAACATTACGTATTTCATAAAGTAATGGCCATATGCGGCTAAAACATATGTCACTGGTTTAAAAATTCCAAACTCTATCACTGTGATAAACCTCATTAAAAAGTCAGCGTTACACATAGGGACCTCTTCTTGTCAATTCCTAGGAGCTTTCGAACACTCATTGAGAAGTTACTGTAATTGCCTGCGAATGCAACATGAATTGAAGAGAAATGTGTACAAAGAGCGTTTAATAAAACGTGTAAGGTTTTGCTCCTTGTAGGGTTTTCTAAATAAATGTTGACTACGACACACAATGAACGTATGACAATTTAAATAACACAGTACTTAAACAATAAACGAATAACAGTTAAGCGGCGTTTCCAAGATTATATCGCGTCGCGAGTATAATATCTTCTAGGAGCTACTAGGAGTAACTTCGTGTCTGACTCGGAGCAAACCAAAGAATAACGCGTCTAGCGATCATTGTTTATTTCCGCTGCTAATTACCGAATAATTGGATGACCGTTGGATTAACGGTAATCCGGGTCAGGTGTTGTGTCAAAAGTCACGTAGGCATCTCGTATGGCAACAGACGGTGAGTGCGACAAGGATAGACGCTTGCCTCACAAAGAGTGCGAGTCTGTCAGAGAGAGAGAGAGAGATGAGAGAGAGAGAGAGAGAGAGAGAGAGAGAGAGAGAGAGAGAGACGGCGTGTTAATCGTGCGAGGTGGCCTACAAATAGCCTCTAGATGTTGATCGCGCAAAGACGGAGACGTGTGTTACGAGCCAGGGCTAAGCGGCTACGAAAGCCGAGGAATGGCGAGTTTGGTTTTTTAGAGTTTGTTATGCGGACGAACGTGTGCTTATTTCCCAGGGAGCCACTAGGATCGTTAGTATAGGATTCGTAACTTTAAGAATTCGGTACACTTCGAGCGGTACAAGTGTGCCTTTGTGGATTCGCTTCTAGCTGGGAATTTAGATATTATTCTAGAGTTGAAATGAACAACACTGAATTATAAGTATATAAATATATATAAAGTATATTCAAGAAAGTAAAGGTTTTAAAAATGTTAATGTAAGTTGTGGTCGCGGAAGCTAATTTCAAGGTTCTCGATTTTCACGCATTAAGAAATGCGGGGGCTTGTTGTACAGTTTAGCTTACTTTTTAAAATGCTTGAAAGTAGTGGGGTCTAAAAGTAGTAGGAGACACGTCTGTTTCTCAACGGAAACTGTTTTCCAAGAAAATCTGGCCACGCCATAACACCCCGTGGGTAACTACATAATCTGACCGGATGCATTCCAACTCCCGATAGGGTTAAAAGATCACGAGAGTGTCTTCGTACGTAACACGTGCGAGCCGATAATCGCTGAATTCGATCGACAATTATTACCGAAGACGCTGCGTGTACACAAGCCGCGTGTTGCGGGCAACGGCAGGCGTGGCTGACATCACGGGGCTTCTCGCAATTCTAAACAAAATGCTATAGATAAAAAGTGACAATGTTTCCTCGTGTTTATCGTTTCTCAACAGCTACGATAAATTGTACATGTATGTATGAACTAAGGAAGATCAAATTCTCAAAGACTCGGATTATGTATGTATAAGAAAAGATAGGACAGGATAGGATGAAAATTTCTCATTCGTTGGCAGGCTATCGTGTGTTCGCTTTCGAGCGCAGAACAACGTGCTCGAGCGGATATATCTTAAATTCTCAGCGAAGCGAATCGGCTTAAGTGAAAATCACTGGGTGGTTTGCGACCCCGTAAACATTGTACAGGTCCAGCCACGGGTGGGCAAAATGAAACGAACGTTTGGGGGTGGCTGCGAAACTCCTGGAACGTTTTTTTTCTTGTTCTTTTCTAACCGGATGCTGTTCCAGCGTTCACGCGTGCCTTCTTGCCCCTTGAAGTGGTCCGTGCAATATGGCGGAAGAATCGATTGCACACGAAGAGACCAAGGAAGAGACGCTTAAAACTTTTCAACTACCCCGCGTTTCAAGAAGAGATTTCTGTCGATCTCTCTTCCGGAAACGGACCGGCTTCTGGTAATTCCACAATCCTTTTGCTGGACAGCCCGAGTAGCGTAGAACAAAGGAGTTTCCTTTAAATTGGTTAAATGAGTCAGTGACAACGTTTCCTCTCTTCAAAACGCCCGGCACTTCTTTTTAATTGAGAAGAACGAGTTATTCTTACACGATTGGGGATTGGAGATACAGAGTATTGCTTTCATATTAAACATTTTTTTTATGATTTTGCAATGAAACTCGTTAATACTTTTACGCATAGTGCATACTAAGAAATCATACATCATTTAAGAGGGAATCACACTTTATACAAAGGCATATCTTACCAAACGGGAGCTCCTTAAACATTTTTGGTGTTATTTATGATACGGAAATTTCGGATTTTCGGAGGTGAATATTTTTCGATGGAATAAATTTTAGTATGCAGAAATTTCAAAATTTTAATGTGATGATATTAACGAACCAATGATTCGGGTCGTATTCAAAGTCACCTGATGGTAAATATATTCGCCATAAAAAGTACCACATTTTCGTTAACTATAACAGTATAATAATAAAAGCATATTATTTGTACAATAACAGAAAATATAAATTTTCATTTCAATTGCGTATATGTATATCTATACAGTTCTTCGTTCAATACTCTAGTTCCTTATTAAGTTAGTAATCGCGAATTTGCCTATTACAATTTGATTGAAAGTAGGATGTAGGAACGGAATTAAAAAAGATTATAAATTTCTAAGTAACGCCGGTGAAGTTTTATTACGAATATATTACAGAGAGGAAGAACCACACCCGATCCTAAAATTATCCGACCGAACGATTTCGTGCCAGCACACACGAGGATTTCGGCAAATCCGATCTTCACCAGTGGTCAGAGGGGCAAACACATGGGGAGACGGCGGAAGGGAACTGGCAACATTCAGAATATGTTCGCCACGGACTTTCCAACGTGAAATATCTGCAAAAGAATGGACCGATTTCGTTCGGGGACGTATATTTTAATGTTACGTAAAGTGCTTTCGCATTTGACCCTTCTTACTCCTTGCTTCGTCACGCAGAATGGAAGTTGAAAAATATTTTTTAAAAAACGCTTCAAGTTACAGATAAGATCGCAGGATGTTATTTTTGCAAAAACACTGGTAAGTTTCAAATGGGATCACCATTTGCAATGTTCGTTTTTGTAATTTCGAGCAATATTAATTCTAGGATGAAAAAAATGGTATTTTTGAGAATGTTCAATATTGTGAGATTATTCGTTTTCACGAAAACTCTTTCGCTATCACATATTTATACGTGACGCTGTGGTTTTTACAGAGCCATCATTACATATGTCTATCGCTTAACCCTTTGAGCCCGCACCCCCCCCCTCCCGCCGCCCCCAATTGAGGCACACGATACCTAAAAACAATCAGAATGTGCGGCTTGATATTCACTTGATATGTTGTGACGGTGTATATCTGGACCCCAAAGCCAGAGTGTATTAATGTAATTTTAAAAAACAAAATTACATTTTACATGTTTCTCGTATCAAATTGTTTACTCCTTCCGCTGGTAAAAAATATTGCGTTCTAAGTTGTGAAGTTTTTAATATAATAGTTTAAAAGTGATTTTAAGTCCATATCTTGTTGCGAGCGAAACAGTGTAAATTTCATCCATAAAGCCCATTCAATATGTAATTCGAAGGTAGTGATTGTGTCTCGTTGAATTCTTACCAAATGGCTCCAGAATTACAAGGTTTTCGCACCTTTTATTTGCTCTCTAAAATTTGAAAAGTGTGACTTAATACACTTTGGCTCTGGTGTCCATATATATAGGAGGGTAATATAGGGGTTAATATAGTTTTGTCATTAATATTAAGAAGTTTATATATGTTATTAATTATTATTTAAACGCAAAATGTGTAATGTAAATAGTCAAAATACGTTGTACCTAACATTAGAACTGACATTTTGTAATGTCGAGTGTATAAGGCATATTGTACGGAATGAAATAGTAATCTAGCACTGACGATGGCAAATGCTTTCGAAACGGAATAACTGTACTGAACATGTTGATACACCCTGTTCGTTTTGTGATTATGTGAACTAGGGTTATTACTTACACCGGGGTACCCGAGATATCCAAAATGTTCAAAATTAAATGTGATGTACTTCACACGAAATTCGGAAAATACAAAATATATACTAGCCATTAAAGTATAAAATTTTTGTCTTTGTATGTAAAATTATTTTATTTGACTAATATGCGAAAATAATAAAAAAATTGTGTTTTATAAATCTCTTTTATTTTATAAATAGCACTACTGAGACGGGTATGAGGCCTCTTGATACTGTTTTTAGACTAGCTCTGTAGAGGCCCCACTTACAGATCGCCGACCCGTGTCCGCCGCAATTGTCGTAAGCGTTGACATGTCGTCAAAGTTGAGAAGGCGAGAAATTGTCTGCGTGCAGTCGGAATTCCGTTCGCAGGCCGTCCTCGGGCATCGAAAGTTGCCCGCGGACCATGGCCGCCGACAAAAGTCGTAGGTGTAGACATGATACATATAAGAGGGTTAAATTCCTAAAGACCAGAAATATTTTATTTTATGTCCTGTAGCTTCCTGGAAAAGTGGTAGAAGAAAGCGTCTAACACTGGAGAATGTAAAATACAGGTTCAGAAAAGTAAAATCAATAAGTCAATTACACGGATGGGAGCAATCTTTAGAAAAGGGAGGAAATTGAAGGGAAAAACTACTACACATAGCACGTTATGTTTTTAATCAGTTCACTGTAGCTATAGATGCGAACGTTGAAATTCGCGATATAGACTTGAGAAATTGGGCATTAGAAGCAAATGCAGAGGTTTGTTAAATAATTTCAAAGCTTCAAGAAAGTATATTTTAAATTTTAAAAGACGTTATAATATTGTATCTCGAAAAGCGAATTAGTTTATTACTCGTTTCTACAAGGGAGACGTTTCTGCTTTGGAAGAAAGTGCTACAGGTTTCGTAGACAATATTAAACGTATATTTGAAACTCACGGCCTGGAACACGTTTATAATGCTGATGAAAGCAATTTTAATCTCGAAATGCATTCTGGTCGTACATTAGCGTTTCAAGGTGTAAGAACAGTTGAAGCAGTTGTTCAGTCCATTTCGGCAATGACAAATATGTATCTAGCTATACCATTCAGCCCGTAATTTCTGCAGCAGGAAAACTCATATCTCCCCTTTTAATCATTCTGAAGGAACCTAGTGGAACTTTTGAGCTTCAAGTATAACAAATATTGTTTGAACCTCCAAGTACATATCTAATGTCATCATCGTCAGAAAAATTAAGCAGAACGTTATTTTATGAGTGGTTCACGAACATATTTATACCCAATACGAATACCAAAAATGCTCTACTGTTGGATTATTGTAAGTGGACACTGCCCAGCTTCATTGAAACAAATTGTACCCCCAAATAAAAATATTGACATATTTACTATTCCGAAGGGGACTACAGGCATGATTCAACTGCTTGATGTATATGGATTTCGTGTGTGGAAAGAATTTGTAAGACGATTTTCAGATCTCGTACTCATTTTAAATATAGCTAACCGATAATTAATTATCTGCACCAAGATATAATAATTTATTTACATATGCATGGTATAAAAGTGGATATGTATCCAACAATCCGTTTCACAACAACATCCATTTCCGAATGAAGATAGTACACACCCACCTACACGTTTCATTTGCGTGGCACCTGCTGTTATTCGTTGTTCATGGTGCAACAAGTTTTATGTTTCACCCATTTCATCGAAATGTTTCACTATTACCGATTATTTTCAGAAGCGAGAAAGATATTTAAGAAATACTATTCTTTATTCCAATTGTAAATCATCATTCAATTGTCAAATATCTCTTTACTGAATATTTCATTAGTACGTTTATCATACTGTCGCAAGAGAAAACGCCACAATCATGACAAAGCGTCGCAGATAGATAGATAAAGTATTCAACAACATTTTCCAATATTTATACTGTAATAGAACCGAGTGTAATCCTAGTATGCCTTGAAAATTTGTAAAAAAGTCGTCGAAAAATTGTGCGCAGAGTAAGAGAATTGTTAGGATAATTGGTGAAGTAAGGAAACCTAAAAGCCCGCAAAGGCTAAATCTGGAAAGGTGTCAAAGTCGCAGACAAAGGTTTCGTTTAATTCATTTTGCACACCCTCGGACCCTGTATTCGCATAGTTTTTAGACGTGAAAAAAGCCCTCGGAGCTTCAGAAGCAGCGGGAGAGCTCGTATTAGCGCCAACGAGTCAGAAACCCCTCCCGCGGCTCGCAACGCTACAATATTTATGGGGTTGCTCGTGCGAGCGAGCGATTCTCGTTCGCGCGAGTTCGCCTCGTTGAGCGCTCAAGGTCCGAACAAGTCCTAACGCGTGTGCGGGTTGAGACTGGGACGAGCGTGAAAAATTAATGAGCGAGGACGCCGACAGAGAAAGCCTTAAAACGCTTGCGAAAATACGTCTATACATGCAAGTATGCAAAGTGGGCCGTTATTCAGTGGTAAATTGACTTTCAAAAACGATTTCGACGAGATCTTCTCTAATCGAACAATTCGCTCCACGAAACGAACTATAATGTATAGCAATCCTGGATAATCGTAATATGTACTACGGATATTATGGTTCGATAAGTTTAAAAAATTTATTTGAAATTCGACTAGAGTGCATCGTATAGAAGGTAGTAGAAGCGCGGAATTGATAAATGAGATACAGGTCGAAGAATTTCACAGAATTATTCAATCGTGACCTTTTGTAACCTTGAGTAACCTTCTCTCGTATTTCTATAATGCCCTGTTTAATAGATTTTTCTGTCCTATCTTATCATCCTGATATTCTTCCATATAATCTCGATTATTTGTATACATAAAGAATAAATCAAAAAGGTATGCCTGCAAATGTAGGAAAATATTGTTGATGATTTCCCTAACCCCTATGTTCGAAAATTGTAGAAAGATGAAATATTAGGTAGATGAAGGTAAAATAAAAATTTCAAATAGAGTAAACAAAATCTCAACAGTGACTAAGCCAATTAACATGCATGTTTTGAAATATTGGACTTACAAAATTTAAGAAACAGAAATATTGCTTACCTTTGAAAATGAAAAAATATTAACGTTAAATTATAATGTATTCTCTCAAATAGGAACATTTTGTGTTTTTTCATGAAAACAGATACAGGCGTACAATGAATTCATAGTCATTAGAATTCTGCTCGAATAGGTGACTATAATACTGAAAAATGAAGAAATGAGAATGCATGCGTACCAAACTATGCAAAAAAACAATTCATTAAGTGAAAGTTAGTTAATAACTGACGGCTTAACTAACATGTAGCTAAGGTATTAAATCTTTTATACGCTTTCAATCTTTCGCCCACAATTGTCAAACTATCGAGTAACGTAGAGTTAATATCACTTCATGCAAATATTCATACTATTAATTGCAGAAATAAAATGAACGTTCAGTGTAAAATTTAGTTTTAAAGTATACATGTACAAGATGAGTCATGCAAACAGATACAAGAGAATATATTATATTGAAACGGAAATGCGATTGTAGTTAGACAAAGTGCGTTACGAATTATCAGAGCCGCTTTTGCTTTTTTAATTTTAGCAAACACACGAATATATGGACACGGCCCATAATGTGTTCATACTTTGCAGAAAAATATCGTGTAGCTTGCTGCATTCCTTGTTTCCTCGTTTGGGACTCGTAACTAACAGATTCATAGGAAAGTAACCGATAGAAGCATAAAGATCGCCGGAAGTTTTTCATGAGCACACCATACGGAAAATAAGGAAAATCGGGAGCGAGTGGAAGTCGAGGAAGTCGGAAGGCGCGGGAGGAAAGGAGCCGGTGGAATGGCGTTCAGCCAGCAACGCTCCCAGTGTCTGCCTTAATATCCGCCACTAACATTATTTCATAAAAGTATTACTATAAATCCAAACTCGCGTTATTTAAGCACCGTGCCTCCTGCGAGGACCGATTTCTCGCAGGATCTCCACGTAGTCGGTGCTCCACCACCGATGCCGCCACCACCAGAAACCACCCCCTTTCCTTTCTTCTTACATTATACCGGGCGGAGGCAACTTTTGCCACCCTCTTTTCCCTCCGTCACATTAGAGATATATTATGCAGATAGCAGAGGCGCCAACCGGAGAGAAACGCGAAAGGAACTGCGGAAATTTAAAACTTTATTTACCCTACGCCGAACGATTTCACCCCCATCCGCCTACCCACCTACCGTTTCCTACCATCTTTCTTCTGCTCTTCTTCAGGTTTTTATTTTTTTTCCTTTTTCTACGAACCCACCCTATTCCTTCTCTTGGTTTTCGTATGTTAATTTATCTACAACAAGTGTACCGGCTTCTGTCGAAAATTAAATCATTTCTTCAATTGGCACCCGACCCCGTATTTACGTGACATCATCATTAATAAATATCGTTACATAAAATATTCGTACTGTTATCACTTGCTTCAAACTGACAGTATTAAATATACGATAACACGAAGTAAGTTTCAAATGATTCGTATTTACAGAATATGTATTTTTTTCTTTCATTCTTTTGTGTCGCAGCAACTACCAAAAGTTATTAACGACGAAAATGTTCAATTTTATATTACACTTGTAAGTGGTTTTGTTTCTTGAAGATTGGAGTAGTCGATGTATTTTCTTATTGTTAAAGGAATTCTTATTTAAGTTACAACTTATGTTGTTTATTTTATCGCAATGTCGAATATTTACTATATTTACTGTAACATTATTATATAATAAACATATTTATAGAATCAAACAATATAAGTAATTTTCAATTTGTTGTTAGTGTCACGCTGGGAATGCCAACAACATTTGTTAACGAATGTTAAAAAACATTCAGGAAGAGGAAATTTATAACAACACTTTACTCGAAAATTCAGTCCAATACACATTAAAGTGAAGAGTTATTTACCAAATTATTCGCACGAATTTGTTGAAAATTATCTTAATGAAGTAAAACAAAAACCACGAAAAATTTACTTCTTATTGTTGGAAACCTTAGTATGGCTAAAAATAAGAAATGATAGTTTACATATTTAGTCCCCAGAGCTAGAGTATATTAAGTCCCACTTTTCAAACTTTCGAGGAGAGTAAATCAAAGATGCAAAGATCTTGCAACTTTGGAACCGTTCGGTAAGAATTTAACAAAAAACAGTCGCTATTATGAACTATTGAATGGACTTAACATGTTTATGTTAAAGTGCGTACTCACCAGCGAACTGTTCACAAACACTGAGCGAACAGTTCGCGAACAGTTCGCGAATACTTGTAAATATTCGGTTGCATCAGTCAGTCAGTTTCGTGGGAGTAATCAGTTCGTGGTGTGTATTCGTTATGAACTTGCTATTTATTCAAACTCAAAACTGTTAAAAAAGTGTCGATAAGATTTATTTAAATTTGTAACATATTATGAGTATGCAAGAACAGGTGTTAGCTTGTGCTGGTTTTATGGTTATCTATTTGCTAACTCAACAGAAAAACTATAAGCGACGTTGGTAAAGAGAAAACTGTTAAAAAAGAATATAGTGTCACGGAATTCTTGGCTGATTTAAGGATGAAGGATCAAAGTGGCGTTACTGATTCGTGTCGAATATCAGCTAGTGAATTTGAAATGACATTGTCGCAAAGCGGGACAGTAACTATAGATTTGCTATTCCAGTACGTACATGAACGTTTGGCTATAACTTTGCGGTTTTTAGTTATAGGCGATTCTTTTACTAGCCAATATACCTTTTTGAAGTATGAAAGCATATTATATATCGAATAGTACAATCCAAGTAATAGTAATTTATATGTTAAGGGACTTGTAGGAAGGAGAAGGATATGAAATGTTCCGAAATTTCTGGAGAATGTTGACCGAAGGTTCTGAAAAATTTCTACAACTTGTTGAACTAAAAATAATGAAAAGTGACACAAACTATATAGGAAAGATATTCTACGATTCTTGGCTACAGTAAGCCTCTATGAGATTAATAATGTTATTATTACATCATTCCATTTTTACTTCACACGGAATAGAACGTTCCCGGGCAGAGGAATCGAATGCAACTAATAACCGTCTAAGAATTTGATATACAGTGTTTACTTTCACATCTATACATATACATAGTTTTTTTTAACATTTACCATATAAAAGGTATATTTTTTAATTTTTATGTTATTAGAATGAAACGAAGATCCTTAAACAATAAATGGTTTTATTTAAAATAAATATTTCATTCTACATATAAGTACAAATTAACGTGTCAATTACCTACAGAAATTTAATCCAATAAATATGACTAAATATCATATGCTATTTTGGGCGGTCCATAAATGTAGTTCATTCTTGTATATGAAGAGTTTTGCAAAGATTACATATAAAATTAATTTGTTTGAATTCTGTTTGTCTAAAATTTTCATAATCATCAGGAAAGTTTTGATTAGTATAGTTGCTAACTAGAATTTTACATATAATATACGTTCTATGGCCACCCCTGGATTTGACCGCCCAGGTGCGAGGGCACCTTTGGCACCCCCGTTAACAACGGCCTGCATATCTGTACGCGAACTATTCGTGAACACCGGTAGAGACGCGCTTATGGACAAGTCTCGATATGTAGAAATGGTGAACATTGCATTACGTTCCCTATGTGATGGACTTTACACTGTTTGGCTTGGAACAAGATACTGACGTAATATCATGTTTACATTATTATATCAGAAACTAAACGACTTAGAACGACATAATTTTTACCATCGGAAACAGTGATGAATTTGATACAGGAAACATATAAACTGTCATTTCCTAAAAAAAGTAGACTTAAAACACTCTGAGATTCAAATATTATGTTGTTGCGTGTATTAAGGCGTATCTTAGATACTAGTGAGTTCAATTACCCTTCTACAAATAAGATCTATCTATAATGGTTAAGAACTGTATACTACGTACAATAGTTGTAAGATAAAATAGAATCTTGATCAGAGATGGTCAAATTCATTATCTAGATAAAAAGTTTCGAATAACGAATAAAAGATGAAAAAAATATTTCGTCAGTTTTCATTGATCGAACGTGGCAATTCCAATTTTTATAATAAAATAATATTTCTTCTTGAACGAGTAGACACTTGGTGAATAATTATTTAATCTGATGAACTGTTTAAAGGTCAGGATGACGATCTTAAATACTGCTGCTTCTCATCATGTATTATTCGAATAAAATTGTGCCCATCTCTGGTCTTGACTAATAATAAAATGCTATTTGCCTCGAAAACAAAACCTGTTCAATATTGTATGGTATTCTTCGTATCCTACTTAGTTTATATTTTAATCGAAGTTAAATTCTAATATATGAAATCTAAATTTCAACTTGGTCTCCAAATTGTATTATTTTCTAGCCCAATTTGATCTCCGATAGTTTAAATTCCTATTTATGATTCGAAGTTATCTTTCTGATAAAGAGGAATCTTCAGAATATTAATCAAAAAATTCAAAAACAATTTCCAAGGTTTCAGTGCCTCAAAAATGATATTTTTAAGCAGTGTAGTTATATACCATTATTATAAGACATTTAATTAATAACATGTATTTAGAATATAAATCTACGTTTAATACAGTTTGAAATTTTATCAGAAAATCCACCATTCTGTGTGCAATAACAATATTTTAAATTATCGACATTATTCCATACTTGCGCAAGTGTTCCCATGTGAAATTAAGTATCATATTACCTTACAACTCCATTAAATTAAGTATTACCTTTTCAACTTTGTCCGAAAAAAACGAATTGCATGTGTAAAATGCAATTTCTGAAAAATAAAACCTCTATTATCTGTTAGTCATGACGAAACTTTCTTTCCAAAGAAAGATTGTGTGCATCATTAGGTAATCAACAGACAAAATTTGTATTCTTTCTAGACCGCGGTTTGCTAGAAAACGATTACTATCGTTTTAAATTACGAATGTTCGTCAAAATCGGATGAAGAAGACAAAGAAAGTGGATGAAATATTAAGACTAATCAGCAGACCGTCGGTTTACGTCTAACGCCAGCGCCCCTTCAGTTTCCTTTCTTTTTCGCTTCTTCGCGCTTCTACCTAGCTGTCACCTACGAGAGTGACAAAAAGTATAAAAAGGGGTGGTCGAGTTTTTTCACCCTCCGTCACTCGCAATCACGACGAAGTGTCGGCTTCGTTCGAGAGTGTAAGTACCGGTCCTGGTCGAATACATTCAAAGAGCCGGAACAGGAAATGGTTCCCTCGAATTCTCAGAAAATTCTTTTTTAACACCCCTGATCCTTTTGTCAGTGAATCGATAACCATGACTGTCATGGAGAGATATTAAAATGTAGAAATGTACAGTAGTAGTAAACACTTTAATATTTCGAAAGAAATATGATATTTGTCACTGTATAATCTTTTAGTTGATTCAAATTTAATGACTTCTATACAGGACTACGACACTGGTATTATCTGGAATCTCAACATTTAAAACCGGAAAGAAGATGATGCCTCATCTATAAATAGGTCGTGAAAGGTTTCACTTTGGAAATATTCAATATTGAAAATTTTGTCGAACATACGTACATACATAATACATACGTGTGATTGGACACGATCTGGCGAACGTGTCGTTCTAAATCACTTTATTTCCGTTTGTGATTAATTATTCTGTTCTTCTTTTTAATTTCGTTGGCGACTTAATAATACTTCCTTGTTGGTTACATACATTGTGTTAAATACATCAATATATTACAACGTGATACATTATTATTAGAAATACCTACATTTCAGTAATTATTGTTTACAGTCAAATTTTGTGTTATAATAGATTACATCGTAGTATATCATTTCAGTCCATTATTGTTTGAATGTGCTTTGGTCTTTTTTGTTAACTTGATAGTAGAAATAATAACTATTGCTTTCGTACTTCTATTTTTGTAAATTCGAGCTTAGGTACGGTGTAGAAAATTAATTTCGTTTGGAAAGGCTAAAGTGTTCGTCGTTGAGACTTACATTAAGGTCTTCTGGTATGTGATGCTTTATTCTTTGTACTTGAAATAGAGGGCAGTTGATAATTAAGTGTTGCACTGCTAATGGGATGTGGCAGTTATCGCACATGTTCGGGTGTTTTGTTTTAATGTGTATGTGGCTTAAATTCGTATGCCCAATTCTCAGTCTATTTATGGTAATTTGTTTTTGTATTGAGAAATATAATGCTGGGCTTTCTTCATGTACGGTTTCAGATTTTGCCATTTTTCATTCCACGAGTTGTGTATTGCATTTTTAAGAAGTTTTTGAGCTTCCTTGCAGTTAAGAGATAGGGTAAGATGTATGTATTTATCGTAATAGCCAGCTGAGAATTACTTCTGTGGATTCGTGTTTTGATTTCATATCGTTATACATATACCTCTAAGATGGTTTGTACGAGATGATGATGTTAAGATTGGTGCTCTACGGCTGATAACACACCATATGAGTCTGAAAAGATTATTGAGTTTTTGAGTTTTGCTCCTCTAACCTGGTTTAGTGCTTATAATATTGTAAAGGCTTCACTATCGAAAATTGATCATTCGTCTGGAAGTTTGTATGCAAGATTTTTGTTTGGTAATACTATAGCACAGCCTGTTCCTCGTTTAGATTTTGTTGAATCAGTATCTGAGTAAAGATATTATATTGACTAATTTTTGTTTAAAAAATTTTTTTCCGAGTGTTTTGCTCAAGATTGGTTTTTTTAATATCTAGCTTAAGAACAGTTGAAGTATATCAAATCCAAAGAGGGGTTTTGCAAAGCTGGCGTTTTTGTACTTTGAGGGATTGTTAGATTTAATTCTTGTAGATAATTTTTTAATTCTAATGTTTAGAGGCTTCGGTTAGTTTTTTTTTCTTATCATAAGGTTTCTCAAAGGTATTTGATTGTAACAGATTATAAATTTTGTTTCGTGGTATTGCTGAGGCAGAAACGAGCGCCTTTAGGTATGGGCCTTGGACCAGACGATGTTTGTAATCAATTGGTCGAATAGCGTCGGAAATACGGAGTGCGAGGTAAAAACGTCTGTACTCTATGTTAATTCGACAACAACTCAATTATTCTGTTTATACACTTATAAACATTGACTTCCATTACACAGTAATCCATTTTTCAGAATAATTTCGTACACAGTGGTAATTAGAGGACAGTAAAGTAAATATAAAATAAATGTTACCACACCATCGTCAGTGTTTAAAATTAGTGTAACCAGTAAGTAATGCATTGACAAAGACACAAAATATATGTTTTCGTGTGGAAAGAATTTAATTATACATTTTCAACTTATTTTTGCATAAATTACATACAGGATATGTATGTACGTTTGTAAGGTTATTCAATTCAGGAATGTACATTTAATAATCGTTATATTTTATATAAAATAAATAAGACGATAAATAACACGAAAACTCGAGTAACATAAGTTCTTTATGCGATTAAGGGGGGAGACTCCGTGGCCCGTGCGCTGTATCCGTGCACTCACACAACCAACGGGAACCGTGTATGTATATGCGATGTGCAAGAGAGACAATCGATTTCGTAAATTCCAACTTCTGTCTGAACAATTGCACAAATGAACTTTTCACGGGTATAGAACTCACGGGTAGACTTCCCTACAGGGTGGTCTGGTCCGTATAAACACTAATAAACACATTTTAATTGAAAGAATTAGAATTTTAGAAAGTGTGCGATTGTGACAGACGCCGATGAAAACACACAAGATGGCT
>NW_015373956.1:240516-297626 GCF_001272555.1 Dufourea novaeangliae | reverse complement strand
CCCCCCTCTCGACGCCCCCCCCTCTCTCAATTATACCACAAGTTTCTTGAATGTCCAATATTATGTTGTTATCCGAACATTCGTCGTTTACTACTAGGATGTCGCTTTTATATGCAATTTCATTGCATGTTGCATTGAGGTTATTTTGACAGGGGAAATCGAGGGTTTGTCAGGTAGTCTAATCTTTTATGTAGAATATTCTACCACAAAAATACAGTCTGTTCATTAGGAAGTTTTACATTCATCTCCGTATGTTTGCTTGCAAGTATGATATTTTCGGATAATTTCGTCGGTTAGAGCTTTATATACTTGTGGAGGGGTTTCCAATTTCTTGTATTTGCAATATTAAGTACAATAAGTAAAGGGAACATAGAAATTCTTCTACATATGTTTGATAGACTTTTTCCTATTTCTTGTTCATTGGTTCTGACTCGGTGTATGTATAGTACAGCAGGTAAGTTGGAATAGGAATTGAAGAAGATTCTGTTTCTGTTAGAGAAAGAATTTTTGAAGGAAGGTTTCATGGGAATAGATGCTTCTTTGATAGCGTTTGAAGTGGTAAGTAATTTTCTCCTGAATTTTAAGGGGTCTAGACAGTCGATAAATCGATTTTTCACAAAAACAGGGACAAGCTGATGCCGAGGAATCATTGAAAATATCACATTTTTCTGCTGAAACACATTAAATGAGATATACAATGTATATGTACAAGTAGAAGTACTTTGAAACGCAAAAATAAATTAAATATGCGTTTTTCTCGAAACTTTTCTTCCTCTTGATTTTTACATGATTGCTAATAAACGGAGGTTTGGATTAACTTGTACGAACTACAGGATGTGTAAAACATGTCATTTCCTGCGGAACTTTTTCTAACAAAAATTAAAAAGTAACGACTTTTCCGTAGCGCACAAGGAAAGACGAATTTTTCTCGAAAAAATCGCCGTTTCTTGGTCACCAATTTAATAAATTTGTTTTTATTTAGTTTCGCGAGAAATTACGGATCTAGCAAACAACAATTGCCGTGTGAAATTAGATTACGTCACTTTTTAAGACTGATACTACTGTAAAACCACAGAAAAACGTTAAACTCTTTACCAGTCTGCACCGCCATTTTTAGAGCACATATATATTTTATATCAATTTTTTCAATCCTTATGATACTAATAAACATTGGGTAAACGGATGCAACTGGATTTGCTGTCATTTTCGTACAGATAAATGATAAAGAAAAGTTTTTTTCACAAAAAACGACTCTCTAGTCCCTTTGCGGTCGATTCAGAAGCTGCTCTCATAATACATATCCATAAGAGGGCTAGTTCTGCAAACACCACTAACAATCTGGAGCCCCTGTTCTGGATCGTATATGTATAACCACGGTGACCGAACTCCGGATTGTCAGACGCACACGGCTCTTATAGACCCTTACTGCGGATTCCATATACTTATACAATATGAATATTTCTATAAACTTCACACATACTACATACATGTATGTAATACGATATTTCTGTAAGGTTCCTGACTTTATTATGCAGTGTAATATAGGTACATACTGTTCCAATAGAGGATACGGCTCTCGTGTATTTCTGATAGGCGACATACAGCTGCTATCCTAACAAGGTTGGCCACCACTAGTGTATATAATATTTTTAATTTACTTAGTTAAATAGAGTTGTATAATAGTGAACCACAATCTAGATTTAATCGAATTATGGCTTTGTAGATGTTAACTAAGACTTTAAGATCAGCCCCAATTGTTAGCTGCTTTAATAATATTTAGACGATGGTTGAATTTGATTTTCAAGTAATTTATGTGTTGGTTCTAGGTGACTTTGCTCTGAAAATAAATCCCTAAAATCTGAGTAGTATTAAATTAGTTTACTTCGGTGCCGTCAAGTAACAGTTTAATTTTATGTTCTGCTGTTTCACAGTATGTATTGTGAGTGGAAAATATAGCGAAAATAACGAGGCTATTACGGGACACTGCTATTGGCGAAGTTCCTTCAACAATATATATATCGAGATTATGACATAATGACAAGGACATTGCAACGTTAATGAAAAAAATAATTTTAGATGTGTACATATTTCGAGATGGTAGAATCCTAAATATTTTAAGGAAATCCATTTCCTTACATTTCAAAACATGGAATGATAACACGAGCTGATACGTATCTGATTGCTGCTATGACGTACTGATACTTTATGAGCTGAATACGATTCTACAAACCGTTTTTTCCAGCACGTTCAGTTTTTGAAAAAATCAATTGTTACAAAACTTGCAAATTTTCAACATTGGAGCTGTGTTGTGCTTCTACAGTAATAGTTCTTCAGTTTCGTTAAACACAAAATAATTTTCTGGGCACTTTCGAACAAAGTGATGTAAATTGTTATTATATTATAGATGTCTAAATATGTGTAACTAATGTTCAAAGTGAAAAGGACACCGAAACACCCCAAATTTTGCTGACATTCTACCAATTATTTGAGGAACTAAGGGTCTAGGAGAAAATCTAATCCTAGCACGCGATAGAGCAGACCTTTGTGCAGAGGAAAATGTCAAGGAAAGTTATAAAATCTATGTTGTTTTCGATAGAGAAGCAAAATAGTTCAGCAAAACTCGCGTCGGCGGCAGCCAGCATTTTAACGTGCTGGAAAAAAATAGTTTGCAGATTCGTATTCAGCTCATAAAGATATATCAAGCATGTGTATTACAGGTTAGGAAAACGAAGAAAAGTTAAAATATGTTGAACAGTGTAATCAAACGTCATTTGGATTATACATGAATATTGAGCGTTCATATTTGAATATAAGTTTTAATTTAAGGTACATACACTATTAATATAATTTGCGACAAATTCTTTTCATAATATACTGCACACCTTTTTTTACAAAATTGTAAGTGAATGTCGCTCATGTTTCTGCATTCATGTCATATTGAATTGACCTTCATACATTTCCAATACAAACTCTATTAAAATGAAGAACAGTAGAGTAAAAATGAATACAATAAGCATATAAATTACAAACTACTATAGTTAAAGGTGTAGATTAATTTTTAAAACATGTTAAAACTTAATAAAAGTTCTAAACCTGTTTTAATGTATGAAATATAATTCGTAATTTTCTGATGGATTATTAATAAATATCCTCATACGATGCGAAGGAAGTGATCTTCAAGAATAAATTCTTATTTTTAGCCTACAATCTCATGATTTTTTGGAGATCAATAAGTTACACATTTAAGGTACACCCAACGGGTTTCGTGATTGGACGATTTACTTCTTCAAAGAATCGTTGTATTGTACGTTTTTTTTAGAATCATCGGTAAGAAAATAGGTAGTCATTATGTCCGATTACTATTGTGATTGTGTAACCGACGCGAGGTCTGCCTCCATTATAATGTGTTCTCGCGTGTGTTCGATTATGTCAACGAAATACCATTCAATATACTCACCGGCTCCCTTTCCCGTTCTTTCATTCGTTGTCAGCGTGGTATGACATTTGGCGCTCATTGGCACTGAACCCATGATACACGCAACGAAAGAGACAGAAGAAAGACTTCAAAAATTAATCAGCTAAAATTGTTGGATAATTTGTAAAACTTACAGTCGTTAGTGTTTGAGAGCCATAGATAAAAGTTACGAAGATTCATTCAAATGAGTGTAGCTGTTACATTTTATGTACTCATCGAATACGTAAATGTTAAAACAATAATAAAATAAAATTTTTACACAAATTTCAACTGGATACACCTGTTTTAGTAAAAGAGAATAATGTTATATTTTCGTCACTATTTAGGTTGTTGTATCGAATTCTACTGATTAAAAGGAAAAGAATAGTAACAGTAAAAATTTAAGTTACGTTTTTTCACTATGACTGCTATTAATGAATCTTCCACTCAATCTTTCTGGTTTGGTATTTTAGACGTTTCGTAATTGAAAATCTCAGTGATCTGTGATTTCAAAATACTTTATATAGATTTTTTTCAAAATATCTTTTAATAGACATTGAAATAATTCTTTTAATTAATGTAATAATTTTATTTGTATAGTATTGTGTATTATTTTTCATTATATGTGTTACGTAATTGGTCAATGTACCTACAAATTTTATAAATATGATAGAAAAAATTGTTTTTCATATTTTTCGAAAACACAACGTGAATATTGCGTGAATTTATTTTTACTAATTATGTTATTCAATTAAATCATTAACATAACAAGACAGTAATAGCTTCCATAGAAAAGTGAAATACGTAGAGAGGTAATAGACGGACTAAGATTAAGTCATCAAAGCGTTTTCTGACAATAACAGGATTTCCATGACTTTTCACGTATGCACTAATTGGAAGGCAGGCTTTTGAAATAACAATCATGTAACAACACATTTCATATTAAAAATATATTCAACCCAGAATCAGTATATCTCAATGGTTAATAAAATATGTAATTATCTATAATACAATTCACATCAGTTTGATCACTAATATATTCCACGTGCACCCTTCTGACTCCACGGAGGATATTAGAAACATTTGAAACTTCTCGTCTACCCACAAAACAATTTTCAAAGAATCGTTTAAGAATCTTGCAAGCAAATAAGCATGTTCTACCTTTCTTTCCCATATAGATTCTTTCTGAAATATTTTGGACAAGACATGAAAGTATCGTAACGGAAACGGGGTCGGAGATGGTGCAAGGCAAGAACACCGCGAAGCGGTGGTAGGATATTCCGGTTGCTCCGTACCATCGCCGACGCTCGCCGTCATACAATTTATTGGTAAACTTTGCTAGCTTGTTAGAGGGTTACGTGCGCTGGGATAAGAAATATCTAGAGTGGTATCCAGCTCCGGGAGGGCCTACAGCGTCTCTACCCCCCACACCCGATGTTCCCTGCTACATTCGCCCTTTCGTGTTACCGACATTCTTTGTCGCTGTGTGCACCAGCGCCGCAGACAGTACCTGGAGCAGTAGCTAGCAGCATCAGCACCAACGGCAGAAGCAGCAGCCCTCTTGGCTCTAGGGTTAGAATACCAGGGCTGCCTCCATCGGGCCATTGGTCTGCACCACTGGCTTCGACGCTCTGCCAGCCACCACCAGCGTCCGCCATTCTCTGTCTCACGTTCCTCTCTTCTCGCGCACTTCGTCCTCGTGCTACCCCGACCTTCTCTTGGCGGCCTCTGCCTAGAATATGAATATCATACGCTCCTCACGGACACGTTAACGTACTGTTAAGCTTCATCTCTATAATGAGGTCACTGAATAGAACGAATGATAATCGTCTACATTGTTTGTGAGGATTCGACAAAACTTTATTTATTTATCTGACTTAATTAGGGGACAACTCCAGAAAATAATTTTTTACTTTGAAAGAATTGATTTGTAAATCTATTTTGACTAGAAATTTTTTATTTTGTTTAATGAATACTTCAGGTCTGCAAAGTTTTAAACCACATTCCGAAAACATCCCTTATGTAGGTATAAGAGCAATCATACATATAATTTAGCCACATTCAACTATTGTTGAATTTACTTTTTTCAAAAATTCTTCGTTTCCTCATAATTATTTCTTAGGCCAATAACCACCTAAATTACTTGGAACCTTGTTGTCTGTTAAATGTAAGAATCGTTATGTATTTAATCAATGCAATACATGCAAAGACTGGGAATATGAAGAATATACAAATATTGATCCGTCAAATTTATATTATGTATTACCGTAATGTATATACGAATACGTGAACGCCTTACTTTATTGATCTTTTTTTCGAAAATTATTAAAGAAATATGTTCTATTTTTTTATTTATAATGAATCAGGAAGTTCGTATGTTTACTTTCTGAAAGAGTATTTGCAATTGAAGTGTCCGGGGCTACACATTCTTCCCCTAAAACAATTACGAATCTATGTCTACATGATTCATTTTCATCATTACGATGAGTAAAATACACTTATAAAATTTAGCCCTTATTTTAGGAATACCCTGCATACAAAGTTTCCGTTTCAGTTGCTTTTTGTAAGAAGTAGATTATGTATATCTTTCCTTCTAGACTACATCGCTCGGAACTGGCAACGTTATTATACAAGTGGACAGTTTCGTTTCATTAGACGGCAATTCATTTTTATACATTTTATTCTTTCCTTTCCTAAAAGTATAGTTACTGAGAAAGAACACTGTATTTGTTATCCAATACACACATATGGTGTTTCTTTACATATGGGATCCATTTCAGTGGTGAACGGGGGATACAAAAACAATGAAAAAGTCATCAAACATGTGCTCTATTTGACTTTGTTTACGAGTTGTAGCTATTCTAGTACTATAATCATTCTTAATGACAAACTGAGCTGTTTACTATAACTGATTTTGTTAAAATCTACTAAACTAATAGGAGTGGTAGGTCAATCTTATGTGAATTTCTTGAGTACAGTAAATTCTCGATAAGTGTTCGAAGGTTACTTGGCACTGAAGTAGGAAGATCTCCTGGTGTAACGTTGACCTTTTTAATGAGGTTTAGCACAGTGATAGGGCTTGGAATTCTGAAGCTAGTGGTTGTTATTTCAGTCGTATATGACCGTTAGTTTATGAAATATTTCATATTCAGTGGTGAGGAACCTTCGAACACTTATCGAGAATTTACTGTAGTCAATTGACTGGACTGTTGGAAGAAGTCCTATTCAATGTATGCCGAATGCGGGGCGTGCATGACGGTACACCGACACATTATATCCGAGTACCCAGACAGTTCCAGAACGAACGGATTCCTAACAAATATCGTGCAGAATCTATCGTCTGGCCTGCTCCTTCTATAGAATTAAATCGACTGGATTGTTGTTTCAGGAGTCATTTGAAAGCAATTGTTTTTTCAACAGCCATTAACAGTGTTGAAATAGTTCGTCAACGTACACAGGTATACGGACTGCCAACGAATTCGATAAATAACTGGAATTTTTGAAAGACTGATGAACACTACGACAGTACGACTGTTGGCTTTCATTCAGACTGAAAATTTTCATCGGAAGGGCTCTCAATATCAACTATTTGAACGTCTGGATACGAATGTGTCAATCGATGTGTCAAATGTTATCTGTAGGAAATTTTAAGTACAATGAGGTGAAAATATCTGGAGATTACTGAATCTCTTTGAACTGAACTTTGATTGAAACAGTATGGTTATTAAGGTGGTTCAATTTGTTTTTGATGCTCTGTACGGATATAGAAAAGAGTGTATAGGATCCCAATTTCTGGAAAAAATGAGTTTGAAAAAAGATGTTTTCTGCCGTTGCGTGTACGTGTTCGAATAGTGTAACTTTGCTTGAGGAGTTTCTTCATACAACCACAAGTGACGGAGATATTTACGTGATCGTATTTAGATGGTCTAGAGTAAGTGTGGATATTACTGCGGACTTTTGAGATAGGTTAACTTTAGAGTGCTCGATAAAGATCGGGGTACCTAATAGACGGATATAATAGAAATCAAAAAAATTAGAACCACATGTATTACTGTGTGCCAGTTATTAACGCAATACCTATTACTGCGCGTGTATTACTGCGGATTTGTGTTAAGCAAAATATTCGTATAAATACCTATATCCTGTAAATAGAAAAATTATTTAATTTTATTTGCGAAAAGGATGTGATATAATATACAAGACAGTAAGTATTAATTTATTAGATATTTATAGTATTATATTAAGCCTTATATTACAATATGAACATTAATAATAAAAATATAATAATAAACTCATATAAAAAAATCAGATGAGTATTCTGATTACCCATGACCATTGATAATAAGGTTTTAGTATTTCTGTTAGAAATCCTGGTAGTATTCAGAACTTCTTATTCTTCTTCCTCAATATGATCTAAAACAATAGAAGATCGGACGAAATTTAATAGATGTTATTGGCCCAGGAAATTTGAACTCCGAAAGAACGACATTTCATATGGACCAACCTAATGTTACGTAATAATGGATAGCAACGAAACTTAGTTACAAAGGTGACCATTTGGAGTACGTCTGTTACTGAGTTCCCTCGATTTGCACTTAACGTTACTTAACAGGTTATTCTCTTAGTAGCTGCAATGCAACAGTATTTTGCAAGAGAAACGAAGCGCGGTTATGCAGGACTATCTTTGTGTATAACAGCTGCAAGAACGTATGTATATGTATAGGTATAAGTATGCATACATACATATGTATATATAGATATACGGTTAAAAGAGCGAGGTAAACTTGAAATTCCTTCGCTATTTCACCGCTACCAGTATCCATGTACCCTTATGCCAATGTACTTACCTCTTTTGTGTGTGCATTTGTATGTACAATGTATCCGTAACATCGAGCGAGGGACAGAGAAGGATGATGAAGGGAGGGGAGAAGAGAGGAAAGAGGAATGGTGCCGGGAACAACAATCATAACAATCTAGTTAAACGTTATAAGGATATCTCGCGCTAAGAGGCGTGCCAAGCGTTGCATGAAATCAAATTGTACGCCGAGCTGAGAAGTTATTGTCGTCTCTCATCCTACGCTTAGTTTTCGTCGCCGAAATTTCAGCCGAAGACCTTCTGCCTCTTAGAGTTTTCCGTTTCCCCTACACCCTTCGTCTTTTTGCGAACCATCGTTTTTGCTTTGCGGTTCCATTCTTTCGTTTATAATTTTTTCCCTTTTTTCTTTGATTCATTTTCCTCGTAAATGTTTCCATCAACTTGACCACATTCAGAGTGTCTGAAAGTCGAATAGATGAGCGATCCCAACTTTTTTGCGATACATTATGTTTCTTTTTTTTTTATATTTTACAGTTAGTTTTCAAAGTCGGCTGTGTACCTACGCGTTTTAACCGTGCTACGGTTTCTGGATCGACCCTACATCTCTTACATAATTTGAAGCACCAAAATAAACAATATTACTATTAAGTTTTTCATAGTTCTCTCAAATTTATTCGAATTTTAACGACCTAGAATACAAATAGGTGGACCAATACAGAAGAATTATAGCAGAATTGAAAAACAAGAACGCTTCTGTATCAAACCAGCCTCAAAGGTCGCAAGATGGTTAATTTATTATCGTTTTCCTTGTGCGTTCACCCAAATATGCAACAAGAAGATCCCGCTGAACTGCATATTCTGGCAAAACACATATAATGTCACATGCTAGAATATCGATAGTTCTTGTGTGTTTTTATGGACCTATATCTCATTTATAAATGCGTGATATTAGATAAAAGAAAATTATATTCTCAAACCACATATCATAATTTCTTGATTGTTAAGTTTACAAAACGTTTTATAAGTAAATATATCTCGACCCTAGAGCCAAAGTGCTCCCATTTTACATGTTTCCCGTATCAAATTTTTCCATTCTTCCGATGGTACAAATTATTTCATTCTAAGTCGTTTGGTTTATAATATAATAGTGTAAAAATGATATTAAGGCGATATTTTATTCCGAGCCAAACAATGTAAAATCCATCACATAGGGAACTTAATATAATGTTCACCATTTCTACATATCCAGACTTGTCTGAAGTCCATTCAATAGTTCCAATCTAGCGATAATTTCTTGTTGAATTCTTACCGAAGGGTTTCAAAGCTACAAGGTTTTTGCACCTTTGATTTGCTCTCCTCTAAAGTTTGGTAAGTGTGACTTAATATACTCTGGCTCTGGGATCCAGATACGTATTTTTATTCTGTTTACAAACTACATCAAACCCTGCATGCAAAGTAATTATGATAATTTTGTAATAGCTAGACAATCAAGGAAACACATTTCTGAATTCTTACTTACTTGACATTTTAACTAATCGTTAGTTGTTTAGCGTCTTACAATTGTAATGTGCATTTAATAACGTATCCCAGTCACTTCAACAAACTAAAAAATCTCAAGCCTTAATTTGTTATGAATATCATTATCATTGTACATATAATTTTATTATTACAGACATATTTGACAATATCAAAGGCTAAAATTATGAATGACAATATCAATTTCTTAGCAGTAGACACTTAAGATGCTCATCCGAATCGAATTTCACTCGTAATGGTCCCGACCAACGAACGAGCGAGTTCATAATGAGACTTTCTATTCCGTCAACGATATCGGATAATTGCGCCTCTACTGTCGATCGTCGACATGGGGTAATGGAGAACTCACGAAATCGGCTTGAGAGGTTAAATTGAAATTGAAATCACTCGAAATTATTTGCAGTCTCGAGGACTATCGAGAGGGTTGGTATCCTTCTGCCCTTGGAATTGAATATTACTTTTAGCGCTGGAAACAATTCGTTTCGTTACATTCACGCGCAAATATACAGCCATTCAAGTACGATGTAAGGCTACACTTATCTGAATTGATTGTATTCTTATGCGTTAGGTCTACTCAAGTGTTCCTGTCGTTTTTTGTGTCTCTTATTTGATTTATCGTAAGGTTTGTTCATTTTAATGGTAATTTTAAACATAATGCCAATTATTTTGTACAACATTTTCTTATTCTCATATATTATGAATAGTCCAGGAGTATTACATCAAAAAGTGGGAACCCTGCAAAAAAAAACTAAGAATAGGTCGGACTCTTCATAAATCTCTTGTTTTAGTGATGACTATGAACCCCTGAAAAATTACTGTCGATGGGATGTGCCGGCTTCCCCCCCCCCCGCCCCTTTTTTTTGAGTCAAAGGTTAAAAGAAGCAGTCTTTTGTTAATAACTCAAAAACGGTTGATCCTATTGTAAAATGTTTGAGATAAAATTTAAATAGCATTAAATTCTGCATACAAAAGGTTCTATAATATCTTTTCACAAATGCAAGCGTTTTTGCAAAAACGCCTACTCAGCGTCTATTCACAACGATACAATGGATCTAGTAACACTGGAGAAAAATTATGCAGCCGCGGCAGACATAAGTACATAAACCGCTATAGAACCACGAGATGAAGACAGCAGTACGAGCAACTTCAGCAGTTCTACCGCTAAAAAAAGAAGAATATAAGATTTCAGGTAATGTAGATTAAGTCTATACGAGAAACTACGTAAAAAAAAAACGCGCCTTGTACGTTATCTTGCAGATGGTGTGGAAAGCAGTACAGTATTACAATAGAAACACGAATTACCGGGTGTTAATAACAAAAACGGTTGCATTTGCGAAAAAATATTATAAAACCTCTTGTATATAGAATTTAATGCTCTTTAATTTTTATCTGAAATATTTTACAATAGGACCAACCGTTTTTCAGTTATTAACAAAAGACTGCTTCTTTTAACCTTTGACTAATAAAAAGGGGGGAAGCCGGCACATCCCATCGACAGTAATTTTTCAGGGGCTTATACTCATCACGAAAACAAACGATTCATGAAGAGTTCGACCTATTTTTAGTTTTTTCGGAGAAATTTCTGAAAGTAAAACACCTGTTGCATCAAAAGTCTGTACTTGATCAATAAACGGTAAATAGAGAAACAACGAAGTTTTTAGACAAACAATTTTAATTTTATGAATTTTTGATGACACCTGTTGTATTCGCCTCGCGCTGGCTGCTGAAAACGGTGCTTTGTTTCGGAGATATCCGGTTGGCCAACAATTCCTATACAGGGTGTCCGTTTTAACTGAATCGGGTGCAATATTTCGTAAGGAAATACATAAAGTTATCAAGAAAAAGTTCTTACAAAAGTTAGTTGGTGTAAACACATACTGTGGTATAAATCATTTTTTTGTAGGTAGACCCATGGTATACTTCGAGGTCAAGTTCATTTTTCTAAATGGAATGCTACATTTTTTATTAATAATATAATTGTTAAGACGTGTTCAACGATGTTTCATATAAGATTATTGAGCGTGGTAGAAGGTCGCAAATTAATGAAATTTGGAGTCAGATCTATGTGATCAGTGATCACTGATTACAGGTCGCGTGCTGCCAAACCGTACGCTATTCAGCTACGAAGTCGCATCAGATCGGTGATTCGCATTGATTTGACTACTTAACTTCTCAACAATTTACGACTTTTTATTACACTTCATGACTATACGTGGCACATCATTGAACTGATCTCAAAATAGAATACAGCATTCCATTTAAAAAAATTAACTTGACCTTAAATCTCCCCCACTACTTTACTAAATAAAAAAATTATTTAAGTAACAATATGCCCCCTTCATACTATATAACATAAGGTCTCGACTAAGGTCAAATCGTATTAAGACGTGCTAAGGTGTCTCCTGTAAAATTAGCTATATTAATCGACAATTGTGATTTTTGATATCTGGAACTGATACTAAACTATTCTATTCGTTATTTCACACACTCTGAGCCCAGTCAACAATCCAGTCTAAGGCCGGGATTCATAGTCACTACTTATTCTTAAGCAAATGCTTAAGTTCCCAGTTATGAATGTATACGTGTATACGTATGGACTACACATTTATAACTGCTTGATTGCAATGAACAAACAACTACTACCTCTCCAAAGGCATCCGTCAACTATGAAAGAGACGACGATTTGCTAGACAAAATTAAAGATCTCCTTGATTCTAAATTTACGAAAATGAAAATGAAAAATCCACAAATTTATGGGAGTAGATCTAAATAATAAAATAACTACAATAGAGGGATTAATACAAAAATGAATCGAAGTTAATGGACATCACTTTGAGAATTTGTTACAATAAATTATCTGCAAATCAAAAATAAGTGAGATATTTAAGGTTCGTACGTTAGGTGGGACACCCTGTGCATATGTGTCGAAAGCGGATGGCCTGTCGCTCATTAAGCGTTGGAGAATTTATGATAGGATTCCTAGAATGCGTGTGATCTTGCAAGAGGGTGCATGAGACTATGTAAAGAGACTTAGCGTCGCATAGTGGCGGGAGACCACATTGGGTCTTTCAGGTGTCTGGAACTCCGACAGTTGTTTATGTGAAACAGATTATTGAAAGTTTAGAAATGACAAGCAATTGTTGACCGCGCAGCGCATCGGGACGGCACTCGGATGTCTTTGAAGCTCTACCCTCAGTATAATTATGAAATGATACTAATGAAATTTGGTATGCTCATCCAGAATAATTCAAAGAAGAACATATATTTTTCAGATTTTTAAAAAGGTGAGCAGAGAGATTCGTCTTCGCAAAATAAAAATGTATTTATAATTTTCATATTGAAAAAGGGTGCGTACAATGAAATTAAAAATAAACCTAGAAGGTTCTACCTTTTCCGATGCGAATGAAATAATATTTTCTCTGTAAGTATAATAGTTTACGAAATATAAACTCATTTATACAGTCATGTATGACTAAAAACCCGCTTGTTCACGATTTTCAACATGTTACAACTTGTTAATAACTTTGAAGCCAGCAAAATGATGATACAAACTCCTCATTATTTCACATAGACTACAACATATTGCAGTTTCATTAAATTCGAAAAACATACTGCCAAAAGTAATCGATTTGACGTGGAATGTCCCGCTTACAACTGTTTATTAATTCACAGCGACAGACCAGCGCCGATTCGCATCGTCACGTACCGGCAAAACATTCTTTGTGAGAATACCAGCAGCGTCGGTACGTACCGTTGATGGAACGTTGCGTGTCGGTGACGGTCCGTGCCGGTGATGGTACACGACGGTCTGTGCCGTATAGTGTAAATCGACCTTTAGACAGGTTCTGTTAAATATCTTTACTACCTAATAATGCTCTAACAGTCCCCGAACGAAATACTCTTTCCCTTTTCACTCTCGTTGTCGTTCTGCCTTATCTCTTTCTAGCTGTCCATGCATTGAAATGTATACTATTGTATTATGATTAGTAAATTCGGTCTGCTGCTGTAATATGTCTTAATATGAAATTAATTCAAACATTTTAAGTCATATAAAATGTCACATTTGTTTAATTACGTAAAACTATTAACCCGTTTGAGTGTCGAGCAGCGCGGTCGCGCTGCTAGCTTTTGAGTATCGAGAAGTGCCACGATATCACTCCGTTAGGTTTAATAACGATAGCTGCATAAATACTTAAATGATGGGTTTAGATTTTTAAACACAAGTACTTTCACAAAAAATTAACCATAGGAATGCAAAACGTCTCCTAATCAATTATGAATCTGCAATTACTGTTAAAATCATGAGGAACAGCATTTTTCGTCATGACACGAACGAAGCGTGATCGCAGCGCTTGACATTTTTCGACCAGAATATATTCTTGGTGAAACAATAACATAAACTTTTACACTGTATGATAGGCTTATGAGCGTGTAGTGATTTAAATCGTTAACAAAGTACGATCATGTTCAAAAATGGACTTTTTCATAACATCAAAGTGTCAATGCAGAATCTTCCAGAGTAGGTCAGCGACGATTTGACATGGCTTTTACACGTTAGAATAATGACGTAAAGTTCATCGGCAAGTAGTATCTTGCTATCGTTCTATAATAAACAGTAAAAAGCATGTGGCAGCTTGTATTTTCAAGGTTAGCGTTTTTCCCTTTGTGTGTGTCTCAACATCATAATAGTATTCCCGTCAACAGCTGCCAGTCGTAGTTTTGTTAGTACTTGTAAAAAAATTATGAACTTTTAATCCATTGTGAAGTTACATTTCGAATCATTATATCGAGAATTTTCTATAGATACATATGTAGAAATCGCACGCTATTCGATCGAACAGAACTCATAAAATTCAACGTAGTGCCTCCTTTTTATTATTTCAAAACGTAAATTTTGTATCACTTTTGAGGGATAGTAATCTAAATTGATAAAATAAATTACAAAGTGTTATTTGAAGCTTAGAAGAAGTAACACAAAGACAATCTTTATTCGTCGTAGACTATTTGAACAAATAGATCCCGTGCGTTTCTTCATTAAATTTTGTTCATTTTAATTAGGTTATGTTTCAGATTAATTCAGCGCCGGATTAAGGCGAGGGGAGTAGAGGGGACTGTATCTCCGGGCCCCATTTTTAAGGGGGGCGTCAATCTAAGCCTTCCATTTATGTCAAAAAATAATATAATTGAATGAAATTTTGTTTCCTCTTTTCCTTTTGAAATAATTAAAAATTGTACTAAATGTAGAAATAAATCGGATCAAAGTTGTTAAAATATAATAAAACATTTGTTAGGATTAAATGATATTTAATTTTACTTAGAATAAATTTTAATTTTTGAAGATTAATGTATTTTATTATATGTTGCATTACAACAGTTTTATGCCCCACCCCCCCATGCTTTTCAACCAAGGGGGCCCTCGAAGATTTAATAGCCCCGGGCCACAGGAAATCTTAATCCGGGCCTGGATTAATTTGAGTGGTAGAAAGACCGTTCTAGTAATTTTGTACTTAATTCTGTATTTATTTATTATTCTAAACGATGCAATTCGTCACATATTTAAGGTATTTTGCCAGTAGTAGGAGGGACAATACTCGACTATGTAGTGAGTCGATTGCGATCGGTGTTCTAGAACGTACCGATAGAAAACGAACAATACACAGCTCGGTTGACCGAAGTATCTAATCGAAGAACATATGTAACATTTTAGAGCGACTGGCATTCCGAAATCATTGATCTTGGATAAGTCTACAACACACAGCAAGATAGGTAAAGCATGTATGTCTTGTATCGAAAGGAAAATGGCGAAGACACCATCTTGCAACAGTAGGACGGTATCCGTTTTAATATCAATCAATGTTCAATTTTCAACGAGTTTCATACCATCAATTTATAATATATTTATAAGTACTTTAATAACTCTGTCGAGACTCATCTCTTATCCCATGAATTCCACAATGTTAATGAAATTTTCCGGTATCCAACGAATTCCCATACAGTGACACAGCAACGCGTGGTGTACCCAGTGAAAAAAACCACTCGCAACAATGGCACGGCGACACGACAATGTCTCAGCACGTAGTCTCGATGCCGATAGAAAGGAAACGTGAACTAGTTACAGTAACCAAGTTTCTCCGGCGCGTATGATTCGCCGCGGAACGAAGGGAAGAAAAATGGCAGCAGACGACTTTGCTCGTCGATCCGACGGGCCGTTGATCGAAGGCTGTTTCATCGACCGGCTCCTCGCCATGGGACATAGAGAAAGATGCTAGATACGATTCTGAATGAGGCGAAAAAAGGGGTCGGTGGAACTCGGTCTCTTAATTATAAAGCCCACCGGCGATAATTGTCGTGTAGTTGGACCAACATTGTGACTGCATGTTTTCCCGCCACGCCCATCTCGGTGTTCGTCTCAGCGGGCGAGTCTTTTCTTCGTGTTTGCGCTCCCGTGGGACCGTGCATCCTTGGATCTTTATTAACCGTGCGGGAACCGAGATTTCAAGATTGATCGCGCGCCAATCTTGCCTCCCACCGATTCTCGTCCATTCTTCCGTGGGAATGGATTCAGAATTATCGGAAACAATTTAGTTTGGTTTTGGTTTATCGAAAACAAGACTCGATTATGAACAGAATCGTTATCGATATACGATCGTTATCGAATCGTAATCATAAATATATATGGACAGACAATTACGAAACGACATCACATACTAAAAAAAAAAAGCTAACTGTACAAAATTCTGTTTCTTACTGACGAATAAATAAGGTTAAGCGGTATTAATTAAACTTTTAATTTATATGAATAAAAATGAGTATCTATTATTTGTTTATTTTTTCCAAGTTTGTAAGTTCTTTAGAAATACGTCACCCAATTTATTGGCGATTGGTAGAAAACGAGAATTAGTGTCTGGTTATTCCAATTTCACGAAATATAAGGAATCTCGTTAAACTGAGCCATGGATTCGCAAAGCGATCGAATTCAGAATACGATAGGACAATATCAATTACTGAAAACTTTGCGAGTTAAATACATAGAATAGAATTTCATGTAAATAACTTGTACACGTCACTTTGTTCCGATCGTGAGTAATTTTTTCGTAAAAAGAAGGGTTAACAAAATATGGAAACAATACGTTTATAAAACAATATGTGGCTAGTAAATAAATAAGGACGTTTAGCATATTTGTTTCAATTTAATTTACAAAATTGTAGCAACAATTATGATCTCTTCGTGAAATTAACCCTGTTTCTTTATATTGGATCTTTTTGCGTTTTGACTTGCTATCGACAATTTGGCTAGTCCACAATGAGCGTTAATTCATAGCACCTTCGTCAAAAGATCGATTGTGGATAATTTGAAAGCCACCCCACTGAAAATTGTCGAAAAAAGAGAAAGCGAAAGAAGGTAGAGGCAGATGGTAGAGACATTTCTCCCCTTTTGGTCGAAATTCGATAGCCAAAATATTGAATTTCCATAGAAAAGCGAGGATGGACACGGTCCCTCGAAATCGTGGATGCAAGAAGTCCCATAACAAAGAGGGTGACTCTTTTCACCTTCCTTCCTCTCCCTTTATTCCTCACACGCGACCCTCTTCTTAGTTTTGGTAGCGAGGCACGAGGGTAAACGACAGGAACCACGAGTTCCCTTCGAATTACACAAGAAATCCCGCGGCGAGGCCTGATTCTAATCGATCCTTTGACTCCTCGCCGTTTTAACTCTGCCCCGCGGGCTTCCCTTAACGAAGACGTTGCCCTCCGGTCTCCCTTTACCGATACATCGTATGTTTTCCGAAGCAGGTTTCCTCATTTAAGATAGTTATCGCGTTTAAAAACTGTGGGAATTCCGGCAATTTCACGTTCAATTGCAGATACAGTCGTGGAGGGATGCCAATTTTTTCTGTCGGGAGTCTAGTTTCAGTGTACAGAACCACTCGAAAATTTGGTAAAAGCTGTACACTATAGATGAAGGATATAAAAACGATTGGAGAAAACCAGAACGTGTTTCACAGGAATCGTTTATTACTTTAATATTATGTGGTATATATTTCTGAAAGTACATCGTGTAAAATATTCTGTACAATAGGTACTATGTACATCTGGACCCCAGAGCCAGAGTGTATTAAGTCCACTTTTAAAAAAAAAATTATATTTTACATGTTTCCCGTATCAAATTTTTCAATCTTTCCGACGGTAAAAATGATTTCATTCTAAGCTGTTTAGTTTATAGTATAATAGCGTAAAAATGATATTAAGTTCGTATCTTGTTCCGAGCCAAACAGTGTAAAGTCCATCAGATATGTAAGCGACTTAATGCAATGTTTATCATTTCTACATATCGAGACTTGTCTGAAATCCATTCAATAGTTCGAATATAGGTAGCGATTGTTTCTCATTGAATTCTTACCGAACGATTCCTAAGCTACAAGGTTTTCTGGTATACGGAGCTTTTCTGGTATATGTATAACACGTTATAGCTGTAGCTTCAATGTCGGTTGTAATGTTGATTTTATCGAAATTAATGTTTTCTTTAATATAAATTGCTACACCTCCACTAACATGGTCATTTTTATTTCTATTTTTGAAGACTGTCGAATATTTCTTTGATGTTTGCACATAGATCTTGTTTAAAGTGGGTTTCCTGTAAACACATAATATTTGGGTTCCCTTCTTTTATGATTCTGTTAATATTAACTTTACGTGTGTAGAATCCGTTTAAGTTCCATTGCAGTATCGTGGGGTGCATTAATGGTTACTATTTTTATCGAATTATTTTATCTAATCCAAATTTGCGCTTTTGTCATCTATTGACCGTTCGAGTTTTTTTACTAATTCTAGTGAACTGGTTTTTTATGCTTCGTTCGTTTAGTAGCGGGTAGATTTCTCTCATCATATTAGACATGGCTTTGAAGTCCAGGGTGCATTCTTTGGTTATATCATGAATGTAAGGGTTAGAGTAGGCTTTGTCTATAAAGCTAGTGAAGATCGTGTAATTTAGGGGAAATCTGTTTTGATTTTCTGTCTGGTTGGTATGAGAGCTGTGTCTATGTTCTTTGTTCTCGTTTTATTTCCTTGTTCTATTCTTTTTTTCTTGGTCTTAGCTTTGGGTGATTGGTCTCAGCTTTTTGTTCTTCGTCCAATTTTGACAATTAATAAATGCTGGCTTCTGAGCCAGAGAGATAATCTGTTTGGCTGAGTGCGTAGGATTCAGATGAGTAAGAGAGAGGGCGTTTGGTTCTATTTATATTGGTGTCCTCTACTATGGTACGGATCGTTTCGTTCTGACCGTTTGTGGTGAGATTTGTATCTGTTTTTATTGGTACTTGTAATATCTCTGATGTTGGATTCTGTGTTATACGAAGTCTGTGATTTTTCTTTCTGCACGGAGATTTGTGTGAATAGTTCTGAATTTGCTTGGTTATTTCCTGTGGGGCAATGCCTCGCTAAGTGACCCTCTTTTTTACAAATAAAGCATGTTAAGCCTTCGATGATAGGAATATCCAGTATATCATATTCTCGTAGGTAATCGACATTGATTCAGGGATTTTTTTGATATTATCCGGATGAATGTACGCCTGTCTCCTAAAGCTGAGTATGTGCGACAGACCGGGTTCAGATATCCCGCTTTTATAAATGATACTTTGAATTCTAGGCGGATTCCCAAATCTTTTAAGGTTTTTCCAATTATTTGGAAAAAACAAAAAGGTATTTCTGGATTGACGTTGGATAAAATGACTCTTTTCGCTCGTGACATGAGTGGTGTGATGTTAACTTCTGTGTTTCCTATCTTAACTTTTTGTTTTATTTCAACTGGTTCGTCTGCTATTTGTTTAGAAGATAGATACATGCAAATTCTACTGTTGGATATGCTGAATATAAATCTAACTTACGTAATCCTTGATTGTAAATCCTTCTATGGCTTGTAGAACAATAGCTTGATCCCTTTTGGGGAAAGTTTCACTTTTAGTAGCCCCCGCGTAGTTCATTACTTGAAGATTTGGTCTTGAATCCATTTCTGTATTATTTCGTGGTTCTCGAGACTATAAAGTATTTTTCTTCCTCCGTAGTCAGAGGGGTCCTCGCCCCTGTAGTCACGGTTGGGAGCACCTCCTTGGTAGGAGGTAGTCATTGTCTTTGACCCACTTGCGGTAATTTAGTTATATTACTGTCCGTATCGATGTCAACAATCACTTTTGGGGGACAAGGTGACTCGCGGTCGAGAGAGCTCTGTTTACAGGTACGTCTGAACATTACGACGGTTGTAACAGAACTGGTAAAGAAAATTATAAGATAGAAATGAGAAAGTATATCCTGCTGATTTTAAAATGACAATACAACTCACTTAAATTCACAGTCATATTTTTTCTTATTTAACACTGATTTTACGCAGCGTAGTCAGTCTAGAAGAATAATAATAAATACATTCATTTAGTTCATCTGTCTGTTACCTTAAAAGTAATTGATTCTGTGCAGGTTAGTATGAACCTCAAGCTTGATGACGTTTTATAATATGTAAATTGAAAATTCGCAATAAATAGAAAGAAAACTCATTACATTAAATATTTTACAAATTTTTCGAGATTTATGGATACAAATGCTGAAGCATTAATACATCATTTTTTTATTTTATTAATTAGAAAAGTTACAGGTCATCCTTATTTCATTCCTTCAATGATTTCTCCATGATTGGATTTTTAATCTTAACAAATAGTGTGAAGTTTTAAAGAAATAAATTCTGTGTAGCAAAATTACTCGTAATTAAACAATTTTTGTAATATTTAGTTGAATTTACAATCGTGGCCTTTCATTTTTTTAGCTCGTACAATATTAATTACAGCCAAAATGGCAACATTGAATTCTTTGTATGTAGGTATATTTAATTCTATGCTCTCAACAACACCTTTAATCTTTTTATATACAACCCTGTACAAGCTGTTTTATAGATCAGATCAGATTATTAAATATATTACTTTCTTCTTTCTGACAAAAGGCAGATTATCAGTAACATTTCTTGCACCACTTTTATTACGAAGTGAATATACAGAATTAGTTCTCCTATAAAATTTATATCATAAATACATATTGATCAAAGCAGTTACCTTATAAGGCTTTACAATATTCATGATTATTATGTTTCATGGTGGAGTCACAGTAGGGAATAACAAAGAAACTGACAAAAGTGTGGAGGGTTGGAAATTCTTAAGAGTGGTTCTGTGGGTATTGGTCCTCGCGCCTTTGTAAAATCGAGCAGAAGTATGCCGACTGGCGAATTCTCAACACTGTCACAGGAAATAATACTCTGAAAAGTAGGGAAACGAGGAAATCTGCGGTATTTCTGGAACGCAGCGGGGTCACTCGATGTGGCCCATTGAGAGTTGACCAAACGCTACAATGTAATTCAGTCCGGGGTCATCGTGTAACGTGCTAACGTGCGCTGATGCGCCCTTAACGAACCCCTTAATCCAATTTCGTGCAAAGTAACGAAATTATCTGGCAGCGAACCGGAAGCTGCCGCAGCTTTCCAGCTACGCTTTCTCCTTGTCCCGTTTCGAGTGCTCCTCATCCACACCCCGACAAATTGGGGTCAGCGATCATCACCGTCAAACTTGTTATTCTTTTTAACACTCGTTTTCTTATATTGTTTGTACATTATAGTATCTAATGATCTATTAGGAATTATAACCTCTTCAGACCTGACTTTCTTCTTTTTTAGGACAAACTCTTTTTTTGTGTAATTTGTTATTTTGGATAACAAGGAGGAAGGAAAATGTTTTTCGCAGATCTTATTTTTACAAAATACAGCATGTAGATTGCAATGTACAAATGGATTGGAGTGGTACAAAATAAAAAGTATGAATATGCACTGAGTCTGAGAAGCTTAACGGAAATTACCATATTGTACGTCGATAATGTTTCAGGTGTTGTAGAATTTTATAGTTTTATGTGATTAAACGTGGCTTCAGAATACGAATCAAGAACAGATATATTTAACATTTTATTCGTCTCTATAGAATTTGAACGATAGAATTGAACTTTGAACAGCATTCAAACAGTAACAAAAAGGATATTACTTCCACTACATACCACCAGCATTAAACACCGTGTAATTACGGTTCGTTGTTTTAATTTAACATAATAAAATCTTTAGTTTTTCTTCGATGTTGGGTTTTGTAAAGTAGCCTGTAACAGTTGGAAGTTGCGTAAATGTTCACAAATTACTTACGATAACCACTTTTTTATAATCAAAGGAACGAACGATTTTTTCGTTTCCATGAATTTTATGACGTACGATGTAGTCCACTTGAAATTAGGCGTACAAGCCATAGTTTTCTCGTTTTAAATTAAAAAATCTTAATGTTTCGAAATTGGCAAAATCGACCAGTTTCACAAACATAGAGTGTATAAATTAATATATAGTTAGAAAATATCAACCTTTCTGAGTAAATTATTGTGTAACTAATGTTGATTTGACAATTTCTTTTCGCATTTTTTATAACTAATGAAAAACGAACAACGTGAGTCTAATAGTTTCTACTTCCTAATTTACAAAATTCCTCATATACTCTGATTAATAGCGTTACAACACAAAAATATTTTTGAATATACCCGATCACTCACTAGACCAAGATTAATAAACTGTTCTGAAATAATGTTGCAATATTTTTATTTCTATCACATTTGCATTTGCAAGATGAGAAACGGGAATAACAATCTTGTTATAATTCGACAAAACATATTCAACAAGTAGAAATTGTTAATAATACCCGAAACGTTACAGCTGTTGTCACGCTCGAATTCTACTCTTAGTATTAGAAGAAATCGAAATTATCGCGAACATCTTCCGAGATAAGGCCTCGCAACGGTGTCTGCCAACATGGATCTGCTTAACAGTCATGGGGTTCGACCATATGTGCCCCACGGTGCCACCAAGGAGGATTATCATCGGGGAGATCCGTTATCTCGGTGGTACGCGTTCGTACATGGATCTCTAGTCTCTTCCCATCGTTTCTCTTTCTCTTACACGCATGGCCGTCTGTCCTCGTTTATGGTCGGCCCGTGATAATGGAGGTGTCATTCTGTCTCTGCTTTGACAACCCCATAACACGGGCATTCGCGTAGCTTGTATGAAACGCGGCACCGTGTGCTCTCTAGGGATCTTCCAAAACTGTCGTTGCGTGACGCAGTTTCGCGTTCTACGCTTTGTTCGTTGGTCACCTTGCGTTACATCTACTCCAATTTCTCTCATTACATTTTAACTGTATCTACAAGAATACACCTTAATAGAACGAAAAATGATGTGGGCAATTAAATGGGAAAAATACAATCGACAGCAGCTTTACAACTGACAAGGGAACATACCGAATCGGCACACGCCGATTTTAATCAAACTTATACGGATGATAGTCCTCCAAAAAGTATTTGATACGTACTTTTTGTATCGTCCATGAAAAGGGTCGTGATAACAATCCCCAAAGTTAAGGGATGAAAACATATTTTTTGAAAATTGGAATTTTTTGTTTAATTTTCTTACGTAACTGAATTCTCCATTTAAAAACACGCAATTTTTAAATAAAACATATATTTCTACTTAGTTTACTTAGTTACTACTAGTTATTACTTTAGTTTCAGAAATGTTCAAAAACATATATTTTCATCCTTCAAGTTTATGGACTGTTATCAACGCCTCAAAATAAACGATGGCCGATAAAAAGAATACGTATCAAATACGTTTTGGAGAAGTATTTCCCATATAAGTTTCATTACAATCGGCGGGATTGATATGTTCTCTTCTAAGGAAAATATACCATCAGACTTATCAAGAAAAGAAAAAAGTTGCGATTTCCCGAAAAAAAAAATTGGACATACCAAAATAATTCATTCTCATTTACTCTTGAAAAATAATCCTCCAATTTGTGACAAAAGTATGTTAAAGAACGATGTGTAACGTACAAATAATTATCAACCAATTAATAACGCACTGCAATAAAACATTGAACATTACGACAAAAGGACAACATAAGCTACAACTTAAAAGAGAACTTCAACCATGAAAACTACATTCACTACTTCAATTCCTAAAAGAAAGAAAAAAAACTACGTACAAGTGTAATATAAGTAAATATTTTCGTCGTTAAGAACATCTGGTAGTTGGTACAAAATATATCTTCTACTGTAACAAGAGAAATTATTTGTATTCATTAGAATGTATTCACGATGGTACAAATCTAATGACTTCGGAGTAGGGCTCTTACTATTGATCGGATGGTTTCGTTTAGTAATTTTGGCTCAATGGCATTCCGTTCAAGGTGATGAAACCCCATGAGCAAGGGGTCGTCCTTTAGAGAATTAATAGAGAAGTGTAACGACATTATGTAGTAGTTCTGTGCAAAAACTTCAGAAATTTGGAATAAATATTTTTTTTCTTAAACTATCTCTAACCAACACAGACTCAGAACTTTGTTTTTGACTAAGTGGTTTTTCTTTAACTGTTTCTAACCAACACACAATCGGTATTTTGCTTTGACAATAAAAATAAACACACTGTACCCAAATAGCACAAAAACGTCTAATGTACATCCAGAGGCCGTACGTTCCGGACGTTCTGTACATTCGGAGAATGTACTGAAAAGGTCCATATGTCCCCACTACATCCTCGTTAAGATCTTTAAATGTCCCAGGAAGGTCCTGTATTTAAAAAGTGGAACGTTCTGAGAACGTCCTGTGTCTACGTTTGCCGAATCTGTAACAGTAACATTCTCTGTATACTTATACTTTTTTGGAACGTTTAAAGAGTTCTTAAAAACTCTATGGTAATATCTTAAAGGGCGTACAAGAAACGTTTCCCAAATGTTTAAAATTACGGTTAGATTCGATTCAATGCAAAGTGATAGAAGTTAGGTTAGGTTGGTTTGTGTTTAATAAATGAAATATTAACTTTCTTGCAATTTCCGCACTTAAGTAGAAATTAATAAATTCCTGTTAATAAATAAAAGGTTAAATTTCCTATAAGGAATTGTAATGAAAGTATATATCAGGGAGTTCTGATTTGTGTGTATATTGTGTTTATTTTTATTTGCAAAGCAAAATACTGATTGTTTGTTGGTTAAGGACAGTTGAAGACAAAAAATCACTGATTTAAAGCAAATTACTGATATGTGTTGGTTATGAACAGTTTAAGAACAAAAATATTTTTTCAAATTTTCTGCGGTTTCCGTAGAAAACCACTAGTATCATTACAGTTCCCTATTAATTCTCTAAAGAATGATACCTTGCTCATGGGGTTCCACCACCTTGCACGAAATGACATTGTGCCAAAGTTACTAAACGGAACCATCTAAAATTTAAATCCTATGAACATTCGTAAGACTTAAGAAACGGACTTTCCTAGAACGTCCGAAATTTAAGTGTTGAGAAGATCCGTACGATTTTCGGGATGGACGTTCCTAGAACATAAAAAATGTAAGTCTTACGAACACCCTAGGTTGACTTTCAACAACGTTTTAATATTTAGATTAAGGCAAGCATGAACATCGTCGTCGTACGTTAAATTATGTTTTTGTAAAATACCTTTCCGAAGGTCATTTGAAGTTCATTATATCATACATTTTGGATTGGTGTTTTCATTGCCTATGATGCTGCACTAATTAAAGTACGTCAGCCTATTTAAAAAAAACGACCAAGACCTTGAAATTTCAGAAAACACGACCCTGAGAAAAAATCTTCTCTGTCACAATAATTGCCCTACAGGAACAAACATTGTCTTCCTTACACATTTTCTCGTATCATTATAAACAGCGAAGATATTTTAGGTGAAATTGTTAGGTGACTCATTCTGTACAGGTACATACATAGACGTACATGCATATGTCGTGTATCTACATACACGTGTATGATTTTTTTTCATAAGATCCATTATGTCATTAAGACATAGTAACTTCTTAATAGTTAATTATTACTATCTTTCTATCCATTTTAACATAGTTCATTAGTTATTGTTATCGGCCATTAATGTAAGGAAATGTTTATACAGACACTGTCTGACAGTGTCAGATGTAACTTATATTGTGTTAATATGTTCGGTAAATCAAGTAAATACATACAAGAAGCGTATACCTATATCGATGTGTTTACCCAAATTCACTATTGATAACCGTTAGACAGCAGAAGAATAACATAATTTGCGACTTGTATCTCTGAAAAATATCGCTTAGCAGACCATTCAAGTGGGCATAAGAAAATTTATTACTAGACTGCGGATTGTATGCATTATGGACTCTAAAGCTCTGTGAAAGACAATAAAAGACAAAACTTTTAGCAAATCCAACAACTTCCCTATTTTATTCTTAACTGAATAACATACTTAAGAAAAGATAGAAATTCCTACTTTTGTTCTTGTCTTCAACAATTACTTTATAAAGTTTTATTTCGCATAAAAGTCCGCAGTCGAGTTATTACATTACTATCAAGAATAAATGAGGTTACAAATTATGTTATAGATGAACTACTGTACTGTTACGTAATAATTTGAATGTAAATGTTGTATCTTTAAAAATATTAGTCGATTTGTTTAGTGCGTAACATCGTGTGAAATTAATCCTTTCTTTTCTGAAGTGTGTACCTACATACATATGTATACATACATACCTATATTTTTAACTCTGTCAATTCTAGCTGTACTGTTTAGGAAGTAGTGCTTTACAGAAAATCGGTTGAAGGATGTTTAAAATAAAACGAAGTAGGCAATGCATTAATGTTCTATTAAACTCATAACTTTTTTATGTGTATTGTGAGTCAGAACTTTCGATCTTGAATTGTATTGTGTATCAAACTTCACATTAACTTCCGCGAGAGACTATTGTTCGACAACAAAATCGTTCAGTAGACATACTGTAAAAACAGTTTTGATGAACCAGATCGAAATTCGAAAAGTCATTTCTAAAATTTTAAGCGATTGCAAAATGTTATAAATGTACTAAGAGGTGATTACCAAACAATTTTCAATTTTTTTAGACTCAGAATGAACCAATAAAATTCATTGGAAGGTAAATATTATAGTAATTGTTGTTAAGAAATCCACCACTACATGTGCCACAACCCAATATTACATTTCTTTTGTTAGAACATGATTTTAATGTTACTGAATAGGCCAAATATATATGTACATATATTTCGGCTTCAGAAATATTTCAGACGTATAAATCCTTATATGACAACTAGACTGCGGATGTTTATGCAAAATCAAATCTTGGTAACTTCATTTCTAAAACTGTGAACCAAATAAAATTTTACGTTTGGCATGACAAAATATAATGCGATCAAATATTAAATAACATCATTCTCGATGTTTATTTATTTTTTTATTTCGTTGAATTTTGCATTTTCCTTGAAATTATAAAGCCGTCAAATGCCCGACTTAATGATAATAATTAATTTACAAGGAATCTTTAAAATCTGAAGGTTGAAAATTTCAAGCTTTATCGATGATTTTGAAAGGGAGTGATAAGGTATTTCGTATATTCGCGTCGCTGCTATTATAAATATTGTACGATTTGAAATGCGGAGGTCGCAGGATGGCTATAACATACAATCATTTGTGCGAGTTAATGCGATGATCGGGATGACCGACACGCGCAGCCAAGTATTTAAGATCGTAGGATAAGCGAGTCACGTGCCGGCAGGATCCATGGGATATTTATTGAGAGCTCCCTCTCTTTCGCCCTCTGTCACCTCGACGATGTATTGCTTTTTAAAGGACTTTAAATGCCGCCTTATCGGATCCTCGACACTCGACGATGAATCGTCACACGATGCCCCAGCGGTGTTACTCGAATTCAGCCACTATTCCTTTCTGTCGGACGGGGGCAAATGTCGAAGTAATCGAGTGCTCTCCTTCCGCCATTTCCTCACTGCGATCACGATTACCCCCTTGCGTTATTTTACTTGTTATGTAGTAGTTACGCTTTCATGTCTTCGTGTATATTAATTATCGTAAAAATAATTACAATAGTATCCAGAAGATTCTGGGATAATCTTGCTTTGCAAGAATAAACATTAAAAGAAAGCTATATTTATCTTCTCTTCGAAAGGTAAATTTAATAGCAGCTCAGCATATTTGTCTGAACCTGGACCATAAGTCATATCCATTTATATAAGTTGTTGTATATGAAATGTCGTTTTGAAATGTTTTTTAACAACACCTTATATTTTTTCAACATCAAAGACTGTGATTAGTTGAATTTTTTACACAATGAGATTTTAACCGCGTTTCAACATGCAAATGATGACCGCTGTTACTAATTTTCATTCATGAGGGTGTAATCAAATATACCAACCAATAAAAGTGATATTTCACATTCAACAACCTAAAATATCCTTTCTAAGTATACGTATTTTACTTTCTGATTTTCACTTGAATACCACTTTCGCGTATAATTATGTATTATATGTTTACGCGGTTGTTATGTAAAATATGTTTATATTATTAAATTATTATATATTTTAGTGTTTGTATTTTATTAATTTCATCTAAAATTTAAGTCGAATTATTGTATGTAGATATTATACATATTGTAAATACGGATGAATACTACTGTGTAGAACTCATCTGAATAATCCGAAATGTATTAGTTAAATGAATAATTGTTTATGCAAATAGTGAATTGTTAAAATTTAATTTAAATGTGTATTTTCAAATTAATTAATTCAATTAATTAAAATTTGAATGCATTATAATAAAGGAAAATGGTAAAATTTAATTAATATGTTGTTCTTTTTTCAAAACCCTCCTAAACACTTTATACATTTCAGAAAGTAATTATAATAATTTCAGAACGTTTTTATCTGGTCAATAATTCTGTCTATTTCCACTTATGCCATTCAGTTGGTATTAATAAAAAGTTTCGATTTAACAGTTCCAAAAATGCACTATGTCTGACAAATTTCGTATTCACTTTTAAGGAATTCAAATACTTTTGCTGAATTTAAATTATCAAAGCATAATTGATTATTTATTTATGCCTAATACAAGCAGTCTGATGCTACCTAGGAAAAAACTAACGCATTATGCGGACTATTTACAGACCACATCATGTTGTCCGGTAAGACTCATGTGTACACCTTAACTGTGTCATCAAAAAATCAATTGTGTTTACTTTGTAAAACAAGCAAATTATGTTTAATTAAATTTGCAATTTTCAATGTTCCCGATTCCACCGTTTATCAATCAGGAAGCTCAAACGAATGAAATCGCAGATTATAGTATCAATCCGAAATATTGTATGCATTCCATTTCCGTTTAACCGTTTCACATTTAGCTAGAACTCCCTGCTACATGCTACCTAGTTTTCTTATTAGGAAAGTTATAGAACGAATATAACCGGGCTAAAATTTCGGTGACTTCGCGCATAAATATAAAACCTACAGCCGCACCCCGGCACCAACACGCGTACATGCATGTGCAATAGACGATATTACAAAATTATCGGTAGGGACATGAATGTTATCGGCGCCAGGCGTGCAGAGCGGAGCACGTAGATACATGAAGCGATATGCTCGGCTACTATAATAGAACCGATCGGCCGGGGTCCCTACGTGAAATGCAAGTTCCCCATAGAATACATTTCCCTCGCGCAGGTCTCCGGTGTCTGAGATAATGCGATAACGAGGTTTACTAGACGACTGCCGCCACCGTGTGTATATTTGCTGGCAATCGATTGATGCTGCTGTTCCTTGCAAAAAATCTCTATCAACCGCTGGCTCGTGCTAACCCATTACAACCGACACCGTCAAGTTCCAATTGAAAGTGAAAATAGTACCAGCCGTGTTACGTATTTGATAAATGTGCCAATTTACGGGGACACATAATACTTACTGTACGCGTTTGATAAAACTTGAGAAGAGGCGGTCGAGGCCCATCATTTATGCATCAAAAAATATATGTATCAGATTATTCTACATGGTTATATATCTTGGTATGAACAAAAACTGTACTGTATTATTACATATAGTGCAGGTATGTAAAAATAGAATCATTATTTATGGTTTCTCCTTAACTTTAAGCTCATTTATCAATATATTTCTTATAGGAAGCAGTCAATTTCATGTCAAGACCTCGTCTAATGTTTCATCTGATATATTAACACTTTCGTTGTCGTATTGTATACCAATGTAGCACGCATTCAATGCTGTTAATTCGTGTGAACAAATATCTTTTGCGAGGGAGTAAAACACACAGATGACGATGAAATAAGAAAAAACATTACCTATTCATCAAGGCATTATCCTACCGTTTTTATTTAAACAGATTAGTAGACCTAACTATTTGCGATCCATCATAAATAGAAGGCGTAGTATGTAGCATGTTATTGGCTATCAGGTTCAGACTTTTAGAAAATACGTATTTAGACCACTTCGAAGCATTCATGGCAAGCGGAACGGTTTTCAGTCCCACACAAATGTGTTTTCTGCCCGAATCCCGAGCTTCTGCTCAGATTCTGGTTTTCTCTGTCTTGATTGGTTCCACGGGGGAACTCCTCCAGTAGTGGAAATAACGCCGATGCCCATGTCGCATTCATAAAAAAATCATTGTACAGGTAACCTCGAATAACACGGTGGCTAGCTAGGTTCCTAAAAGTTGCCGTGTTATACGAAACTAAGAACTAGTATGTTTAGATATACAAAATGTTATTGGGGCCTTTCCCCAATTCTTTAATCTTGTAAGAGCGAAATCGTGTTGTACGGGGATTGCTTGTACTATACTATTAAGCGAAAAATTTGTATACATTGAAATGTGAAAATTCAAACACGTTAATTACCAGGCACTGCGATTCGCGCTACAGATCACCTTAACGTAAACGGGTACAATAGACCCCCAATTATCTGAACCTGTTGGGGGACAAAACAGTTTATACATATAACTCGATCGTTCATTAGGAGTTCACTGATTTTCCCAACTGTCTACGATTTTTCGTGCAAGTAACCGGAGTAATACATTCGGATAAGAGGATCAATCATACATTTGCCCTATCTTCTACTTATAGTAATATTTCAAACCTTATGAATTTGGAAATAAATTTGGGACTATAATAATTTCGTAATACCTAGTGAATCACGTCTAACCGCGAATTAGTAAAATATGATTTATTTAATGCGTTGGTCTAGTTTATATATTGCAGCTCTTGCAGATATGTACTCGTATAACTGGAGTGTCACTCGAGAGTAGTTCAAACAGTAAGAACATGGCTGGTGGAGAACTATTCTTTTCAACGGTGTACAGAGTAAGTTGTTCCCATGAAATTTTTGGCATTTACGGTAGTCAGTGTGATATATTGTTCTTTATTAATGAATACAAGGTTTAATGTCAGTGTTCTTTAACTTATTTTCCCAAACATTTTAAATGGTGTTAGTAAACACGTTTAGATGTACCTATAAAAGAAATGTTGAAGTGTACTTCTAAATAGAATGTTGTAAGATTCTAGTTAAAATATCTTGGAAATTAATCATTTTTCAACTAACAATAAGATACCCTTGTACTTTCTTATAGAGAATAAAAACACACATCAATGGATGTATACAAGAATATATAGTTCTATTTGACAAATGGAGATGACCTTGAAATCTCTGAAACTCCTGCACTTCCAGAGCAAATACGTGCCACATGTGATGCATCGTATGAAGCTATTTCAATTTTCCTAGTGAAACTTTGTTCTGTTTCAAACCGTTTCGAAGGTATACATATGTGGCTTGTGGCTCCTCCAAGTTGCGTGGGACACTTTGTATAGCCGCCGATTTAGTCCTATCCACTATGCTCTGAATGAGAGACCGTAGGCCACATGTAATCAATTCTGTTCAAATTAAATTAAATTGCGTTTCGAATGCAAAGTATATCATCGGTGACATATAAAAGTAAATGATGTTTGTTATTCTTGAATGCGTAGTTATAATAATTTGACAAGGCCGTTTAGGAGTGCAGTGGAGAGCAATTAAACACTTTAGACATTTTAGTTTGTAATAAGATTAGTGACCACCATTATCCCAGTCTCTCCTATATGTAGGATGTATCACAAGTTCACACAGAAGACTACCAAATGTGTTATGAAATAATTAGTATATTTTCATATAAGAGAAAAGAAACTGATTCAGACCATATATTGAACATAGATTGAGGCACAAATCTTTTACTCGTTAAGCAATTATTTTAACCAAATAAGCTACCTATCCAGCCTGACTACCAATCTTTCCCTTTTCACAGTTACATTTCTGGTCACAGTTGACCCGTCTTCGTATTTTCCGTAAAACGCAAGTAAAATATATTTACTAAACGTATTCTGTACATAAAAATAACATTTTATGCATATTATGTATATTAATAAGCTTTATATTAATAAACAGAATTAGTAAATTCTGCCTTGTTATGTGTGGAAAATATATGACGAGGTTAAAAGTTCAAACGTTAGGTATCCAGTACGTATATAAAAAATTTTTGTATGAATGACTATTCACCCAGCATTAGCAAACCGACTTTTTTTAAGTGTTACGTCCGTGTCCATGTAACATGCGGCTGTGATAGCACGTCTGTCGAATTCATAACGATCAAAATTTTCTGCAAACATAAGCCGGCTACATTTTGGAATCGACGTTCGTATTTTTTCCTCGCGATATGAAGTATCTATTGCATACACGTTTTTTTATTTGAAAGATATACATATTTATGGAATGTTTGCCACTTTACATTCAGAATCTCGGAATTTTGAAAAAATTGTTAAATTATTTTCGGAAATTTTGCACGATTGTCTCTACAATGTAGAGCGTGGTTGTGCACGGTCATCGTGATTCTAACAAACGTACAATCGTAATTGTGCTATTTGTATTCGCAGATTTGTTCAAAAGCGCGACCAATGCTGTGGCAATTATTCTGTTTGTACGCGGTCTATAACATGAGTTTCAATGTCTGTTCCCTTCAAGCGTTGATCGCTTTGCTAGCTTTGGAATTCATATAATAACATAACAAATGTAATAGATATCTATCTAATTGCTAAATCTGTGGACGTTTAAATAACTTCTCGTTTCCATAGCCCATTTTTACTAAAAATAAAAATCAGAAAAACCTTTTTTCATCTACTCGAGGGATTTATTATAGTAAAAACGAAACGTTATTGTATTAATATTTATTAATGAAAATAATGAATAATTGTTTTTATTTAAACTTTATTAACTGGAACATAGACTTTACGGAGTAACCTATCTTGAATATAAGAAGTTGAAACTTTTCAGAACACTAAACTTATCCATACATATAGTTGCGATGGGTCTTCACACCCTGAATTGACAAAAATTTAACATTAATAAATTGGTGTGATTACTTTGCAAATCAGAGTATGGCCGACAAGTGTGTCAAGCCATTACTAATGTGTCTAACATTACAAGTGCTATCGATGTTTCACAAACAAGATTACTCGACACCTCACTTATCCCACGGATAACGCAAAACCACTTAAACCAGACCTGGTAAAACCTATAACCAGAAGCCAGATTCAGACGGAGTCATCCTAGAGTTAATAATGATTCTCGATTGCTGGCACGGCCTTTAAACGCCCTTTTCCATTGCACGTTCCTGAGAACGTTTGACTTCGCGGCTGATTGCAGGGTGAATTTCTCGGGAGTTTGCTGCATTGTCGCCGAAGAATAAGGGGGGAGGCGCTGCGGCCGTGAGGGGTGCCAGTTATTTTTGCTTGCTCCTTGGACCCCTCGACAGGCCTCGAGCCGGTTCTTCCTGAGAAGATTTCAAATTACAGGGTCCAGAAACGGCGTCCCCGTCGAGGCGCGCCCCCCTGTGGGGGGCATCACGAAAACTTGCACGGGACACCCTGCCTCGACGTCATGGTGCAATGATTTTTTGTTCCACGCTTTTCTCTTGCTATATCTTCCGCTCCACTTGCCGATATTATCGACATGGCCACCCGATCGTGGGTACGCGCCGCGCATACGTTTCTAAGAACGGTCATCGTCAATAACGAGCTCGTTTCACCAGAGACTCGATAATTTTCCGTCGAAACGTTCGGAGTCATTTCGGATTTTCAGGGAAGCAGAGTTTCAGATTAATAAACAAGGTCAAGGGATATTACATAATTTGATTAATCGACACAAGTGACTTTGACCTACTATAACTTTAACCCCTTCGTACCGGTGGACGAGATATCTCGCCACGTGATTTCATTAATGATATGCTTTCACGAGATCGTCCAAAGCATATCATGAACGAAATCACGTGGCGAGATATCTCGTCCACCGGTGCGAAGGGGTTATTAACTTTTAAATTTTCTCGTAAAGTATGGATTTACGCAATCCGTACATGTTACCATATTGAACATTTTATTTGAAATCTTTCATAAAGAAATAATGAGATATAATTACCCAAAATGTAATACAAATATAATGTTTTTGTCGAAAATATGTAGGTACTAAATAACTTCATCGAGCACTAAACATCAGTAAATTACAAGTACAAAAATCTACATTATAGTGCAAAAACATTTTGCTTATCCGTATTTCATATTATCATCTATAGTTTTTACGTACAAAGTGCAAAAATCGACATTTAAGAAAGAATCTATATATTTCCAGAAATGTATTTTGTTAAAAATCGTTTACATGTACGTATTTGCTATTCTAAAACGCACAATTTTTAACCTTTGATTGCTACACTGGCTCGAAGTGACCTAAAATTTGAGTTTGAACTAAAAGATCTTTGAGGTATCAGTAAACATGATACTACTGGCACCACGTAGGAGTAATTTCGAATATCCTAAACAAACATTTTCTTCAGGATTTTTTTCAAGACGTCTTTTAAAACTTAATGATACTTTAAATGTTAATTTTTGACAATGAAAATGTTTCCTACAATGTTGAAACTTTATCTCAGAATTTTGACGACTTAATTCAACAGATAGTTTTTAACAACAGTTGATTGAAACATGGCTTGGATCGAACTGAACAAGTGTAAAAACTACGTCCGAAAGAATAGGTATGACAACCGAGGGTTAAATTACACGTGTTTGTTTAACATAAATAGTTTCCAAGATATTCGACAAAATATATTTGCTACCGTTAACATGAATATATGCTGATAAAAAAATACGTATATAATCATTTTCAGCGCTTTGGGTATGTGCCAAACATCCAAATCGTCGATTGTGACTTTGAGATGACCAATTGATAGGTATATAAATGATCCTAAATTTTTCCCCGATATGCTTCCATTTTGTCTCCAGTCAAACATAGGTGTAAGGCACCTATAATGTACATTTTATTTTTTAGTTATCAGGTGTATCCACCAAAACTCGAACATCTAAATATCCCCAATACTTTTAATGATATTTATAGAGAGATGTTTAGGACACAATTGGAATGGTTTCGAAGAAACACGGTGCAAAAAACTTGGTTCTAAGTTTATTTTCACGAATTTTTCAGAATCATTGATGTTTTTTTCATAAAAATATATTTGTTCAGGTATTATACTGCGTTCAAGATGTTTGAATTCTCACCTTGAAAGAAGGACCGCACTTATTACATCTGAAAGCCTCAAAAGTAAGCACTGTATAATGCAAGACCGAGAAAAACTAAAATCTTTGTTCATCGAAGATGTGAAGTAATTTAAGAATTTATTTTGCATTCGACTAGTGTTCTAATATTTATGTGTCACAATACACGCATCAGTATTAATATAATCCCAAATAGCACAAAAACGTCATATGTACGTCCAGGCAACATACGTTCCGGACGTTCGGTACATTCAGAGGATGTCCCTCTACGTCCTCGTTAAGATCTATAAACGTCCTAGGAAGGTCCTGTTTACAAAATGGAACGTCCCAAGAACGTCCTGTGTCAACATTCTCAGAACGTTTTCCAAATTGGTAAAAGTAACATTGTCTGTATTTTTTGGGAACAGTTAAAGAGTTCTTAAAAACGCTATGGTAATGTCTTAAAAGGCGTGTAAGAAACGTTTTTCAAATGTTTAAAATTACAATTAGATTTCATGCTGTGCAAGTTGATAGAAGTTACATTATACTGGTTTGTGTTTAATAAATGAAAGATTAACTTCCCTGCGATTTGCTCATATATATATATATATATTGTGTTTATTTTTATTTTCAAAGCAAAATACTGATTGTGTGTTAGTTACAGACAGTTTAAGGAAAATTAATAATTAAGTAATAAATTCAATATTAAATAAATGAACATTTCTAACCAATCATGCGACAATTGTTTGAATAGAAAACAAGGAATTGAAAAAAGCAATATGTAATCATTTGTTTATTTTAGTAACTTACTTTGCTCGTTTTTATATGTAATGTTCATTCACTGGTACGTGTTGATTTACTGGTACATCCACGTCATATCGTTGGATTGATCCTATAACTAACCATGGTAGACTCGCACATAACGTCAGTCAAAAAACTGTTAAAACGGAATAAATTTTATTTAATTTTTCCGAATTGAGTGCCCAACAAAACAGGCAAGGGATATGTTTCAGGTCTGAACTGCACATGAATATATTCGCGAAGTGAACCATAAAGATAGATCTGAAGATGTTGTCGGCGAGATGAAAGGATCATCCCTCTGTACGAGATGGCCGTCAAAGGGACACGCGTGTCTGGTCCCCCGCCGTGATTTTCACTCGACTGCTCGTCGCCGTAGTCTCGCCTTGGTCCCCGAGCCGATGTGTCGCGTGCTATAGCCGCTCTTTGCCCGGTTAATAATGCGTGTCTTCGTCTTTCTGCGTTCCTACCACTCGGCTATCTCTATACATTATGTACGACGAATGTTCCTTCTCTTTAAACACCCTCCTTAATGAGTCTGGGATGGGATTCGACGATGAACTCTCCTGCATACCCTTGTTGCCACTTTTACACCTTTTCCTTCGAACGTCTCTACAGTCTTCTGAGAATTTTCTATTGGAACACGGAAAGAATAACTTATAGACCGATTGTATTTTTTAACACTCCAACTAATAACGATGATTATGATAATATAACAATGCAAACTTTTTAATAAAATATGAAAGTGAAGAAATTAGTTAATTTATAAATTTGTAAAAAAATTTGAAAAATTTGAAAAAAGACAAAAAAAATAGCACACTTTAAGAATAACTTAATTTCTATCTAGTAAACAATGCAACTTAACCCTCGAACAACGAATCTTCGAGCAGCGATGCGAGCCGAAAATGCCGAGTTGTTTCGACTCATAGTTTAGTTACATACAGTGAAAGTTACAAGTGAGTATACACCTTAAAGGCACAGAATTTATTCAACAATTCTTACACATACATATGTTGCATAAATTGGAAATTGATATCTAAGGTATAAAGTATATAGGGATAAAAGAATGATTCAATGAATGAAAGTACTCATTAAGAATGTTTTGACAAACAATTTTATTATAAAATGTATTGGCCACAACAAATATTCTGTTATAAAATTGTTAATATTATCTCATGTGCTAATAAATAAACATGACATTACACGAAGTTATCTTTTAAGGTCTTAGGGCCTAAAATATTTGTACGCGGTGTCCCAAAATAAGTGTAAGTCCTTAAAAGGGGTGATTCCCAGGGTGATATGAAACAACTTTTTCCTTAGCGAAAAAATTATTAAGGAAAAACCTCGACCAATCGGAACGTGTGTCTGCTGACTGAGCTCCCGTGGTAGCGTTGACTACGTGCTGCGCTTGTATTACGAACAACCAAGTTGTCGTTAATCGAAGGAAATTGTGTAGAATAGTGAATGAAAAAGACGTAACAAATAAAATCGAATTTTCCATTTTCATTCGCTAATACAAGTGCAGCGCATAGCCAACGCTATCGAGGGAGCTCAGACGGCAGAGTCGCGCTCCGATTGGTCGTGGTTTTTCATTAATATCTAGTTAACAAAGCCTCAGAGAACTTTTTCGCTAAGGAAAAATTGTTTTAAATCACCCCAGAAATCGGCTCTTTCAAGGACTTACACCAATTTTGGATTACCCTTTATATTCATTTATACAACTTTGTCAAAGTATGTATTGTGAGTGGAATTTGATACATTACAATTACAGCCACGAACAAAGTTGCTGACATATTAAAGTATATATTTTCTTTAGTTTATATTATAAAATATGATCAAACATAAGCCATATAAATGTTTTCGCCCCACACTATACCCTGGCAAGTGTTTTTTATTCGTTCAATTAAAGACATATACAACATAAATTGTAGGAGAAGAATATAGTTTTCAGTTGGATAATTGTGCAATTCATATTGTGAAATTCGTAACTAATTTTGTTATAAGCAGAAATATATTGTCGGATGGAAAACTTCCCAATTCATGTATGCACAATACGAATCTTACGTATACGTGAATGAAGATTTAAATTCAATAAAATAGAATAATATATGTAGAATATGTAGATACATCTACCTACAGATCACCGCTCATAAGTATTGGTCTTCCCATCTTTTAATGGGTTTTGAAAAATCTTTTGAAGCAAGTTCTACTCTTTTTCATTTTACGGTTCACTTTGGGATTTTGCAAAATGATTTGTATTACGAAGGAAATTAGATCTTTTGACAAACTTAACATATATTTTTGGTAAACCGAATCTAATATGAATGGACAAATGTCTATAAGCGGTAGTGTATGTGTATACCACGGAATTTTAGATCGAGTCCAGAATACCATGGGGACAGTCCGTGAAAACGGTGTTACGCTTTGTTTCCAGTTGAAGAACGTTCTAACTTGTAATATTATTACTGTACGGGAGACATACAAGTACATAAGTATTCGGATAAAAGAATAGTCATTTTTCCTATCCTAAGCTTTATTCATGTAAATTGAGATCAAGAAAATTAACAGTTTGTTTAAAATTTACGAATTCTATATCCTTTTGGCTGCAAAATGCCAGAATTTTTTTTAACATAACTGACTGTAGAGAATTCAATCGAACAGAAAAAAGTTACGGCATGCAATGAAAGTTTGGCAATTTTCTAGACAATGCTCGTCTAACCCAATCTTCATTAAGAAAGATCGGAAAAACATTAAAATTATAATTTTACTTAGTCCAGGTCATCTTCGAAGTGACCGTCATTTTCTTAAGTATAGGCTCTGAGACGCTTGGAGAGTTTGTTGATCGAGACGCTTAAACTATTTTCGTCCATTTCGTTCCACACTTTCACCAAATCTGACTTTAAGAACTTCGCCGATTTGTGATCTTTAGCACACGCCTTCGTCTCGAGAATCGCCTGTCTAATGGGTTTAAATCCGAAGAAGTAGGCGACCATTCTAGCGTAGCGATGCAGTCGGAAAAATTGGCTTTGCAATACTCTTGACAGGTTTTTGCACGATGAGACGGTGCAGCACCTTGTTGAAAGATCCACCGTTAACTTGGGAAATGTAGGGCCCAAGAGAGTAGAGTTGGGCATTATTCGACTAAATTTTTATTTGAATAAGTGTTCGATAAATTTGTGCGAATAAATTTTTATTCGAATAATCTTTGAATAAAGTGATCACGTGATGTCTACGAGATATGGTGACAAGTGACACCCAATGGTTTAAGTTACGAACAGTGGAGGACCCATATTTTCGAAAATTACTCGAACCCTTGGAATAGGAACCGCGGAGGACGGTGCCGAAGTCAATTCTGACTCCGCACAGATATTCTATTAATATAGTGACGGTGTGGCCCGAGCTCAAGACCCTCAACGACATTATTAACACAGTGACAGTCAGTCGAGCTCGAACCTTTACCAACATGTGTGCTACTACAAATGTAATATGTAATTCATAGTCAGTTTCGGATTGTCTTCGGGTTTTCGTTATACGTATATGAAAGAATAACCACATGAATTATAAAAAAATATATTTATTCTATCTGTAAGTATATAGATCCATCGATAGATGTCGGGAATCACGTTTATTCGTCTTTCATCAGGTTCGAATAACTCTCTAAATTTATTCATGAATAACAAATAATTTTTCGTCGAATAAAATCGTTATTCGTTATTCTTTATTGGTTATTCGGGATATAATTTGCCGAACTCTGCAAGAGAGTACAACGGCTTCCAAAATGTCGGTGATGCTAGCATTAGTATTGATTTTTGTGCCATTTTCGACAAAAATCAGGTCAGCTTTTCCCCTGGCGGCAACTCCTGCCCAAACCATGACTTCTGCAGGTTTTTGCACACGTAACACGTTGCGACCATTTCTATTAGCTACCGATGATATAGAAGAAAGTATCCTATCGTTTTGAGAATAGTGGGACTATTTGACGTTGAACAATTTTTCGTCAGAAAAGAGAGTTCATTGGTGAAATTTAGCGGCGCGTTCATGCAACAACCTACGGCAATGATCTCTGTTCATTTTGCACTTTATCTCGTCCAGATTACACATCTGGCACACAACGTCTATATGCCATTAAATAGAAAATTGAATATCGAATTCAGCCGTAATAAATTCTTTCAGAACACATTAATTCATATGGGAACTATTTTACTTAAAAAAAATTGCCAAACTTTCATCGCACCCTGTAGATTGCAGAATGCATCAGTTGCTGGAAGACACTCGGTTCGGATAACATAATGTTCGAATAGTAGAACGTACAAATATTAGGTTATTTGGATAGTGGGTGTTTGGATACAGAAGGTTTTACTGTAAATACAATTAGTGTAAAAGTTGAGTCCTGATTCCAACAATATGTAGGTAAGTACTAGTTCGTGAATGGCCTACCGTTTCAACAGTCTTGAACACAGTGTGGCCTAATCATATAACACAATGTAAATAATGGTGCTAAGTAGGTCAAAAATATAAACAATCTGAAAAATTGTATTGTTACAAAACGGCAGAAGTTTGGCAAAATATTGCTACTCAATTAATCGATATTAAATAAATAAGTATAGATAGAGAGTCTGTGATCAGGGCTGTTCCTGGGTTTTTGACCGCCTGGGTACAAAAACAGTATCGCCGTCCTTATTAGTTTAATATTATTAAATTAAGAATTTTTTTTTAATTTTATACAGGATGGTCCCTGCAACTTGTTCACCCTGAATAACTTCTAAAGTATGTATTGTACGAAAAAACTTTGTATAGAAAACTTTTATGGTCTGGAGGGATACATTATGTAATGCATATTTTTTTTTGTAAGTGGAGGCGTTTCGGAGATTTGAAGGACAACTTCGTTTTTTTAAATGGAATGCTATATTTTTTATGCCAGAATATATCAAAGAGCGTTAAATTTTGAGTAAAAAAATACTGATCTTCATTAGCCGCAAACTTAATAATTAACGAATAATTTCACTTTGTTTCTTGAAAATGGTCAATGCGTAATATCAAGTTGGAGATTCAATACCACCAAAGATTCCATAAGACCGCGGTGTTTACATGACAATATTCAACAACACTACACTTAGTAATTATTTAACATATTCATATTATATTATCAACTCTAGACTTAGCATGATCGCAATCGTCTATTCTGTCCGTGTTTCGGTATTAAAGTTATAATCAGTGTTTGTACGTTATTACCTCAGTGAGATAAAATCAACAATAAAATTTAATAACAATGCAAAATTGGTTCTGCTTTTAGTTTATGGTGTCGTACAGATTAATAGATTGCATCATCGGATTAATATAAATGGACACTATTTCAAACACCTACGTCAGTGAATGGTAAAAGTCTCACGGAAATCTTTGCTGGTATTGAATCTCCAACTTGATATTAAGTACTAACAATTTTCAAGAAACAAAATTGTTAGGTTTACGGCTAATAAAGGTCAGTACTTTTTTTACTAAAACTTTAACGCTTTTCAATATTTTGGCATAAAAAATATGGCATTCCATTTAAGAAAACGAAGTTGACCTTCAAATCTCTGAAACACCTCCACTTACAAAAAAAATATATACATTACATAATGTATCCCTCCCAATCATACAACTTTTCTATAAACAATTTTTTCATAGAATGCATACTTTAGAAGTTATTTTCAATGAACAAGTTGCGTGGATCATCTTGTATACATATACAGGGTGAACCGCGAATCGTGATCAGTAGAGATTACTCTGTTATTAGCAGTCCGATAGAAAATATTTTTCTCAGGTATGGCATGGTTTCAAAAGAGCTTTAACGTGATTATAGCAAATTTTTTCTCAACTCTTTTTCTTCACGATTTTTCAAGGTCACCTTCAATTTTCTTTCAAAAATTCAATTTAAAAAAAAAAGTAACACATGTTATGTTATGATACTTATTGAATTCGTCTTGAAATCCTCTAACAGATAGACGTAAAAAAATTATAAACGCATTTGCAAAAAAATTAAGTTGACCTTCAAAAATCATGAAAAAAAAGAGTTGACAAAACATTTGTTACAATCACGTTAAAGCTCTTTTGAAACCATACTATACCTGATAAAAGCATTTTCGATCGGACTGCTAATAACAGAGTAATCCCTACTGATCACGATTCGTGGTTCACTCGATATATGTATACACAGGGTAATTCATAAATACATGTCAATACTTGAAGTGGTAAATCTACATGCCAAAAGAAGTAAAAAATGTTATATGAACATATGTCCGATTTACCTTAGTTTTCGAATTCTGGATGATTAAAGAAAACGTTTAAAGTGCACACGTCGTGCCTCAGTACACACTACTGCACGCTATACAATTGAGTTCCGCACTCGTTCGAAAATACTAGGTATTCTTCGAATAGTCTTAAATCCATTTGATATCCCTTCTTACAGATCGTGCACATTATTCACTTGCGTTGAATGTACAATAGTTTTTAAATGGCCCAAAAAGTAAAAGTCTAATGAGTTGAGAGCGTGCACTTCAAACAGTTTCTTTAATCATCCATATCGTGAAAACTAAGGTAAATCTGACATTTGTTCATATGACATTTTTTACTTATTTTGTCGTGTAGATTTATTACCTGAAGTATTGACATACATTTATGACACACCCTATACATATACACATGGTTTTTTAACATTTGCCATTCAAAAACAATATTTGTTAATTTTTATTTTCATAAAATGAAACAAGGTCCTCAAAGAATAAATGATATTATTTAAAATTAATATTTTATTCCACATATAAGTACAAAACTAACGTATAATGTTTGTAATAATGATGTTATAGTTGATAAATAGAAACCATTACTTACCTACACAAATTTAATCCAATAACTATGGCTAAATATCTTATGGTATTTTGAGCTGTCCATAAAGATATTTCATTCTTGTATACGAGTAGTGTTGCAAAGAATACATAGAAAAATTAATTTGATTGAATTCTATTTGTCTAGGATTTCCATAATTATAAAAAAATCTTGATTATTAATTTCACTAGCCAAAATTTTACATATAATAAACGATTTGCTGCCGCCCCAGAGTTGAGCCGCCCAGGTGTGACCCTGTCTGTAATACAAGAAATGAAAAAAGAATCTATAGTCCTAGAACTACTATTATTCAAACTAGTCAAAGGACAAAGTTTTTGAAGAATCGATTTTCTCAAATAATCGCGTAAGTACGTACTAAAATATAAAGATAATTGTTTATTAATTCAATAAATGTGTCCAGACGAAGATACCATTTACAGTTTAATTCCCAATGATAACAATCCGGTAAAACTAAATACAGGAAGAGCTCAAGTCGTAAGGATAGAAAATATATAATAAATGTTGGTTACTGTGTGCACTATTAAATATTGAATGTTTCAATATAACCAAAGAGTGTATATCTATATCTTACCATTTTTTTATTTTCTATTGTTTTCGGTATTCATGGCGACATTGCATTAAAAAAATACTTTTCCTCTTTCCTTTTTGGTTAATTTGTTTCCGTCAAATTTGAATAAGTCGATCTTAGAGAGGTCTGAATTATTACATAAGAAATGACATACTCGTCTAAAGTACATAACAATTAAAGGATTCATATAAATCCGTAATAAGTTTATCTGTCTGTTGAAAAAGTCGGACCGCAAAAGGGTTAAACTTGATGTCACCAAAACCGATCAAATAAAAGCGTACTTATAATTTTGTTCGTATGTACATCTATCCGAACGCAAGCGAGCGCGCACGCCTGAAAACGGGGCGAGTAAATTTTAACAGGCAACAGAGCGGCTGCTATAACAGAATTATACACGTTAATCCTATCCGTATTGTTTTTTCCAGGAGATCGTGCACGAATGAGCTGCATTTGCAGCGTGCAGAAATTACTTTATACAAGGGGATGGCGGAAAGAGAGAAAGAGAACAATAGCTTTTGCCTTTTTCCTTCGAAAAGCAAGCCATAGAGGGGGTGAAATAGATAGAGAAAGAGAAGGAGAGAGAAAGGAGAGATAGTGGGCGTTTGGCAGACGCGAGCTTGCATGTGCGTGAGGCGTTTTTAATGCGTGTTACCCAGCGGGACCACAATCCGCTTTTGCGGCGAGAGTTGCTGCCGGCCGCAGCCCACCGGTCGGCAGTTTCCGGTAACACGCTTTGGCGCAAACTGTCGGCCACGCCTGATTTCGAAATTGCAAAACATTTTCACACTCTTATGGTTCCAACGCCACCGCACCCTCAGTGTTTCTCTGCCTTTTTTAATGTCCATCCAATTTTTTTTTGTCCATTTTACTATTTCGTTTCAACTCGTATACGCGTAATTCCCGGTGGGTTTGACGATCTCGGTCAAAGCCTCTGGGAGACGAATCTTGTGCATTATACAGCCGAATTCGGGGAACGATTTTTTGATGAGATGAAAGGACCAATGGAGAAAACCCACGTTTAATGACCACTTCTTTCAGGAACGTTTCTTCGCGTACACAATTCTTTACGTTCTTAATTTTCTTACGAAAGTAGTTAACTGTGCTGGTATTTATCTGTTATTCGTGTAAAAGTACCAAGTACTTTAACTAACTTTAGCGACCAGAAAATTCGTTGTAACCTTAGAAATGCGTAGTTATCACTGTAATGAAGTGTTTATTGTACTGTCCAATATAACAGTAAGACTTCAATGTCGGATGTTCTAGGAATGTCCGTTTTTTAAGTCTTACGACTGTTCTTAGGACTCAAATTGCGGATGTTCTGGAAACGTCCGTCTCGGAAGTCCTACGGACGTTCTCAAGACTCAAAGTTCGTATATTCTACGACTGTCCGTTCTTTAAGTCTTACGAATGTTCATAGGATTTAAATTTCGGATGGTTTCGTTTAGTAAAGTAGTCTCTATAATTCTCGATTAAAAATACTTTTATTAAAATACGATACATGTTTTAAATGTAAGATGTTTACATTTTTACAACATATGGAATTAGAAATTATAACAAAACAGATAGAGTTCCATCATAATAAAATAAAAATGAAAAGTATGCAAAAACATGAATTTAAAAACTGGTCGCCTAATGTGAGAACCAGGTTTCATCTTGTCAAAACTTATCTTTCCTGTCTTTTTTCACCCATTGAGTATAATTTTCTTCATCACTTTCATTGTTAAGAACAATGTCCTCTGCACACTCATCAGTTGAACTATCACTTTTTACGGGTTTCCTTGTAGTGCATTTTTTGAAATTGTTTGCGACGTTCAAGACTTCTCCGTAACGGAGATAGGCTGGGGTATCACATTAGGAAAGGTCTCATATTAGGCTATTTTACCCTAACTTTGGCTCAATTTCATTCCGTGCAAGGTGATGGAACCCCATGAACAAGGTATCATTCGTTAGAGAATCAATAGAGAAGAGTAACGACACTAGTGGTTTTGTGTGGAAACTTTAGAAAATTTGGAATTATATATTGTTTTTCTTAAACTGTCTCTAACCAACAGAGAATCAGTATTTTGCTTTGAAAATAAAAATAAACACAATGCATGTACACACAGATCATAACTCCCAGACATATATTTTCATTATAATTCCTTATAGGAAATTTAACCTTTCATTTATTAACAGGAACTAACTTGATCTAATTTCTACTTAAGTGCGGAAATTGCAGGAAAGTTAATCTTTCATTTATTACACAAAAACCAACCTAACCTAACTTTTATCACCTTGCATAGAATAAAATCTAACCATAATTTGAAACATTTGGGAAACGTTTCTTATACGTCTTTGAAGACATTACCATAGCGTTTTTAAAAACTCTGTAAACGATCCCTAAGTACAGAGAATGTTACTTTTACACATTTAGAAAACATTCTGAGAATGCTGACACAGGACGTCCTCAGGACGTTCCACTTTGTAAATAGGATCTTTCTAGGAGATTTAAAGATCTAAACAAGAGCCTAACCGGGACATACGGACCTTTTCAGGACATCCTCCGAATGTACAGAACGTCCGGATCGTACGTCCTCCGGACGTACATAAGAAGTTTTTGTGCTATTTCGGATCATTTCTGGGTGCGTTTATATCACTGCCTGCAAAAAGAATTTGCATTATTGCTGCTTGTTAACGTATTAAATATTGGAATGTTAATGATGTTCGTTTCTTTATTTCATTTAACTTAATGTAATAACACTTCTTTTTTTAAATAGACCAAATATTTAATACTTTGTTAAAGTTGTCTTTACAGTGAACATGTTATTCTGTTTCTCCTAAATAATTTGACGTTATTGTATTGAATGACATCTAATTGTCTACTGTTGAACGAAAACTATAAACATTACTTTTTGAAATTGAAAGGGTAAGTAATTATTTTTATCTGAAGCAAAAATAAATGCACTTATCTAAAACAATAAGTTTTATTCCTGTTCTGCTGACTTGTTGTACAAGAACATGTTAATTGATTTTATTAAATTTGTTTATTTTTTTCTCAGGCTAAAAGAATCAGTAAAGCAGTAATAAATACTTTTCTTTGATAAAAATGCGAATAAATGAATAAATAACATAACCGTAATTCATAAATAAATATTCTTTTCTTTTCAATGATTCATTAACACTAATAAATTAAAAAAAACTTTTGGAAAACGAAGGTTAGGATATCGAGACAGAGAAAATATAAAAGTTTATTTTCTTCAAAGTCGATTTTGAACCAAAAATTTGTTAAAACTTATAATTATGCACGATTTTTTAAATGTTTCGAAAAGCAGATGATCGAGTTAAATTTAGCGGTTGTTGGCTCGTCCAATGGTACACCGATTTCCTGTTTAATTGTTAAGCATTTAACCAAATTCGGCTCACGGCGACAAGAGGCGGAGAAGCAGAGCATAGGAGGGTTGTGTCATTAAATTATTCCGGAACGTGAGCTCGACGGGTGTCCTCGATCAGTTTCTGTGCGTAATTCGACAGAAGAATAACCCGGAGCATCTGACATAGCTCACGATTTTTAATCGAATCTAGTACTGTCGAATTAAATGTATAGATATTTACTACTACAAAGTTCTAATGGGTGGATAATTCCAGTTCTAAATACATATGAAAATTTTTATTATCAAACCTTGTTTTATTAATAATTTCAAAATACATAATTGCAGATAAAATATTAACCACAATTCTTATTTTAAATTCTATAATTATTATATTGCAAACTGAAACACTACGCGTAATTAAAACTTCTATTTGTTTAGTATAGTTTGAAAAAAAAGGTCGAATTGGAACGAATCATGCCTAGTAGCCGACGAAATAAGTACTTACAAACTATCTTATCAATATACAAGCTGTCCCACCTAAGACCGAAGACCTAAATGTCGTCTGCATTTTTAATGATATGAGAAATGTTTCAATCACAGTTTGAATAGTTTCAAAGAGGAATATTGTAAATAGAACATTTTTTTATAATCATTTTCTTCGAATTTTTTTAGGTGGCTGGTATTATTTTGCCTCGTTGGCCACTATGTTGATCATTGTGTAACCTACCATTGAACGGAACTGCATTTGCATTAAATACAACTCTGTGTCAAAGACAAATACACATACAACAATGTACAAGGACTCATTTTTTAAAACTTGTGTCTACATTCGATGTGTAGAACACGCTTACTTTATGTTACTTATTTATAATCATTCTTTTCTTAAAAAGGTAAATTTCGCCATTAAAATTTGTTGAATTTATTCATTCGAATATGTAGTAAATTATTGTATTTGGTCCAAATAATTGCTTCTTAATTCAGTTGCTGAAACAGAATTTTGGAAATGATGGTTTCTAAAAATTTTACCTTAATTGCATACATAATGTTTTCGTACAAAACATTTATCGAGAAAATTGTGCAAAAATTTTGCAATCCTATAGTACAATTGTTTATTTAATTTCTTATATTCTATATTTATAATGTTAAATTATGTATTCTCGTATTTCAAGCAGATCGAACGGTTTTGAAGTAATGTACACTTAAGTGAAATTATATTGCTAAGTTATTCACAAAACGCAAATATCAGAGTATGTATTAGAAAGAAATCTCTGTAACATCAGCAGAATTAATTGCCATACAGCTGGTTAACCAATTTATATATAAAGAACAAGAAAAAGGTATGTAATTTTCACCGACCCAATGAATGCAGCTTTCAAAATCAATAATACAACATCTACTGATGATAGAATACTGGAAATCCTAGAGACCTATTTCAAAGCAAGCAGGAAAGGAATAAACATAATCCTTGCATAGGTCGCGTCACATACTGGTACCACTGGGACTAAAATTGCAGACATAACAGCAAAAAAAGTTACTAACATTACTAAGAATACCTCCTACATCTTTAATCGATCTGGAAGAATACAACTTTGAAAATTTTAAAATGATATGGGAAACGGAATGAAAAAATACATCACTACCACATATCCAGACAATCAACAGCAGCTTCACAACTAAGGAGACTGTACTACCAAATCTAACAATATACAAAAAACAAATTGCAAAATTGCGATATCCCTAATGAAAATTGGACGTTTAAAAATAATCCATTCTCATTTACTCTTGAAAAATGGTCCTCAAATTTCTGAACCCTTCAATTACACACTGCAGTAAATATTCGAAATTTCGACGAAAAAACAACATACGCTACAACTTAAAACAGAATATCTCGAACCATAACAAAAATATGTCTACTGCTCCGATTTCTCAAGAAAAGAAAATTAGAAAATTACTCACAAGTATAATATAACTGAACATTGTCCCCGTTAATAACCTTGGGTAGTTGCTGCAACGTAAAAGAATGAGAGGGGGAAAAAGTCATGGGAACAATTTATTAATTGAAATCTTATATATTATTGCAGACTTTAAATAATTATTACCTATTCAGCGGAAAATCACCGAAGAAAGGATATCGTCTTAGGTGTTACGCGAATAGCTTATATTCCTCCAGGTTGATATTACGATCGACACTCGCGAGTCACGAATCCGGTCGGTTTTTACAGTGGCACGCGCAAAATGTTCAAGTACCCTCCAGGACATCGGAATTGACCAGAAGAATGCGATTCGAGTCAGTGACTCCGAAAAACGATCCTTCAGTGGTGAACGAACGTACGCGCGAGCGTGTCGGCAAACAGAGCCGGTCGGTGGAACGGCATCGAGCAGCCCCGGGGTTGCCGCTCTTCGTGGCCGATGAACACGTCGCCCCTGGAGGCTCGTTGCGCGCAAAAACGTCACTAGCAAGAAATTGGAACGATTTTTCGAACAGGGAGGGGGAGTCCCGGAACCGACGGCTTTAACGGTTCGCTCTTGCGCCACTTCCGTTTTCATTTCCATCTCAGCAAATCTCGATTCCCGATAAACGCCTCGTGCCAAAATGTATTTTTGCGGGATATGCTTTTGCGCAGTGGTCAGTCGGACGGAAAAGTGCATCAAACAGTATCAACAGAACAACCGTATCTCTCCCTCCTCGAGTAACGTTTTGTTAAATTATCATTGTTGTTAATGGATGTTACCTGCGATTCATGAACCACTTCGACCCATTACATATACATATATTGTATATGTAACTCATTGATCGTTGATTATGTTATGGAACATTCTCCTTTGCGGAATAACTGATGGAGATTGTTGCTTATGCAACGAAATTTAATTACATTCGACTGCACAACTTTGTTTTGGTTTTCCCGCAGTTCGATTATCGGTCCCTTAACACTTTGGAGATTATGTAGAAAAGAGGGATTCAGGGTTTACAAGCTAAGCAGTACCTACTCATTCAAGTAAGAAAAGTAAGAAATGCTTAGTAAACATGAATTGGCATGTTGACCCTTTCAAAATTATAAGTGAGTTTTAGTTTTTTGAAATGAATTATACATTTCCTATTTATTTATCACTGCGTAAAACAAATAAATATACGCTTCATGACTTCTATATGTATGACAAGGAGTGTTAAATGATTGCAAAAGTGTTTCTATTATCTATCGTATCTAAAGTGACGAGTTTTTTGAAACCTTATCATGTATTGTTTTACTGCAATGACTTTTAATACGGTGACCTTCAACCTCAGGACAAAATAGATAAACAGAAGAAATTAATTAAATCATCGTAACGCTGTATGTAGATTGCAATCGTTTCACAGACACAGAAGTGAAAATAAATAAGGAGAGTTTTAATGCTCACAATATAAATAATGTTTTTTCCAAAAAGTACATATCCTCAGGTAAATGTTTCGGTTCTGTCAAATAATTTCAGTATAAAACACTAACGTCTAACCGTCCTAGTCTATTCTTTTCGAAAATGGTACCCAGAAAGAGATTGTAGCTTCGGATGTTCAGTTTCGGGCTCTGTTCCAAATTTGTTGTGACAAAAAATAATATCAACGCTGTAATAATATAAATATACAGATAAAATAGACATAAAAAACTTATTCTTCTTTTTTTGCACTGCTGGGTATGCAAAATATAATCACATTGTTTTTCTGACAGAATCGTACAATTTCACGCATAAATCAATTCCTTGGATTATTTTGCATACAGTAAGATTGTTGAAACACCAAAATTCAAGGAATCGATTCATTAAAAAAATAAATTACATACAGGAAGTACAAGTGTACGGAGTATCTACATACATAGTACTATTTAATGTTGCCTCAAAATACATTTAAAAACAAAACTTTTGTTCGGTGAATTGGCGCCTTGTAGTGGTAGGGACGTAGAAGAGTCTTCCCTTTTAACTATCGAACAATGTAACGAAAGTTCATTAACTCATTCGCCAAAGAAGAGCAGAACCATCGGACCCTTACGCCTAAGTGTAACCAACTTTTCTGCAACCTATTCCCAATCGCGTTCAAGCCTTACAAAATTTTTTACTTTCTTCACGATATCCCTTACCGTCTAACGTCGATGGCGCATACGTTTACTAACAACGGTAATTATTCGAGTGCTCATTGCTCTTTGACCCGATTATGATCGGCGAGTGAGTTGGAAATCCAACCACGTGCTCCTACCGAATTCGCGTTCTCGGGCCGGTGCTCGGGGTGATCGTTGAGAGAAAAGAAGGGAGAGGGAGAGAGAAAAAAAAGCAGCTAACGCGGCGGACGAGGTGAAAAGCGAGCGAAAGGTATGGCCGAAACGGGAGGAAAGAGAAAGGGAGGAAGGAGAATTCGTACCATTTGGTCCGGATTCGACGTCGGTTAACGCAGCGGGGTTACCGCGGACGCCTCGGCGGACACATTGAGGGCGCCCGCTCGACTTGATAATCGCTTGCCATTCATACACTTTTCATTGGATTGCGATTGAGCATTAAGAAACGAGAAACCCGAGGGCTACGTTGCACCGGCAGGCACGCGTATTAGCATTAGGAAGCATCATCTCGAGTGTAAACACTGCATGGGCACCGCGGATTTAGTCACAGTCTAGCACCGCGGGACGTCACCCAACGCCCATCGTTGGTGACCCACACGTCATCGTTCCTGTGCGAAACCTACCAATCATGTACACTACCGTCCACAAGTGTCTGGACACAGTACATTCTCGATATCAAAATTTTACTAGTTTTCAATAAATAAAACCATCATTTCTGCTGGTATTTACCGAATAGAAGAGCTTTCTTTGGCTAATTTCACAATAGCACCAGGACTGGTTGTCGTCAGTGATTTTTTATTCAAATGCGAGTTCGTAATTTTTTGCACTGTTAAGGTCGCCGACGAGGGTGGGACAGTTATAACCCGTATTTTATCTTTCCCATGAAACGTTTACTTGGGACATGGATCAATAAAACACGAAAAACTCCCAAAGAAATGCATTCCAGGAAGATTATACCATAAACTATAACCACACATTTTAACTCTGAACATCGTGTCTAGGAAACATCCTCAAGCGACGCATGAACGAAAATTATGACACTACAAATATAGGTAGCACTTTGTTTCGTCTTGACTAGTCGAACTAATAAGTAATCCACTATTTCTTAACGAAATTAACATTCCTTTTTACGGAAATCAAGGATATACACCTACTGTTTAATTTGTATTCGTAATGATTCCATCACATCTCACGTCATTATTGTTTACTAGAAAGTCAGGAAATTATTTGTAATTGAAAATACATCGCATCATAATAAGAAAAAACAGTGGATTTAATATGGGTATACTTAATATTTATATTGAATACCTTTTATAAGGGAATGCTATATTTTTGTGAATAAATCGTAAATGTATACTTCATAAATATACGTAATATAATGTAAAGATGAAAATCTCCTAAAGTTCATTCTCTGACGTCTGAACAAGCACGTTCGATGCGAGTCAGAAGTGACCCTATTTCGCTTCCCGTCTCGCTGTCCAACCATGTGATGTCTGACTATTAAACTAAAACTAATTCAAATCAAAGGCCGTACATCGTCTTTCTGACATACTAAACGTATAGATAGAAGTAGAACAAAAAGTTAGAAGAAAGCAGCTAAAACTTGTTCCTTTCGTATATCTACATAAATATATTCTACCTTTTCCTTTTTATTGATCTTTGGTCATAGTAACTTTTATGCATATTCGTTAATAAATATCACTTACATTCTTCTATAACTATCTAATATATTCACTTTTCATGAAATAAACTTATAAAAATCAATAACAACATTTTGTTTAAAAAATCATTATAAATATTCGTGGAATACTTCACAGATTTGCATCGGTTAGATGAAGATCGTGATATAAGTGTTCGGATACATCTGGACGGTAGTGTACTTACATATTTAGGGACAGTAATTAACTTTTTTATTTCCCCAGGTATTGTTCATAAGTTTTTCAGTTCTCTTTACTTTACAGATTTTTCAATGCTGTTTAAGCATTATCATTTTACTGTTTAGAGTTTAGAGTGATAAAATGATTGCTCCTTACATGGGAGAATTGTAAAATTAAATTTGTAGTTTCATTTATTTACTGCTATAAACTATTTATGGTTTAATTGCATACAATTACATTAACATATATTTCATAGTAGTATAACAATTTTGTCGTACTGTAAACGAGTATCGCATCATACTATACATTATAATATTCGCTTTGTGTAAGATCATACTTTAGTATTACAATTCTCTTCATGAAATGGTAAATCATTTTTAATGCCGTAATGTTTGGTTCACTTGACAATATACTGACATTGTGTGGTGAAAATTATTCGGTCAAAATAGACTCGGCGCGGGCGTCCGAGGGTTAATGTACGCCTGACTGAAACGTCTGTTCAGAATGTTCGAGTTACATACAGGGTGTTGAAAAACACTACATACTTGTAGTACTCATCGAGTGAAGTAAAAAACGTCTAATCAACACAGGTCCTAAAATCAATTCTTTCGATAAAAAATACAAAATTTTATTTTGACATTTGGTACAGATGCTGGATATGTCTGTCTTCCATTTCAATACAAAACTCACATTTGCGGATCATAGATCGATATACATTTTCAAATATTCTTCTTCCATTCAACCTTAAATTATGGTGCTTCTAAACTAATTCTTCTGTTACATTCAATATATTACGAAGTGACTCATTTATGCCATCGAACGTTCGTAAATATAAAATCTGCTAAAATATTTGTTACATCGAAAGGATTTATTTCAGGACGCTTGTTGATTAAACATATTTTACTCCAATCTGCGAGTACTATAAGCCCGTATAGTCTTAGATATTTTTTTGTTAACACCCTGTATATACCAAACAGACCTAAACAATACAAAAAACATCTCGCCCGACCGGTCGGTAAATTTGATGAAAAGTCAATATTAGGTTGACCCTAAGGCAGCGTAGCACGGGGTACGGCATTTCGAAAGAGGATCTCACAATCTGCTGACGCAAAGAGTCTCTCTCTCTCTCTCTCTCTCTCTCTCTCTCTCTCTCTCTTTCTCTCTCTCGCCTGATCCTGTCAGGAGCCAGTGAAAAGAAAGCGGTTTGTCGTCGGCCTTAACCACGATCCACGGTTAAAGCTCACGCCGATGATCCCTTTTATCCAATCTGTGAGGAGCCGCGAGGCGTTAAATCCCTCGGGAAAATCTCCGTAACTGAACGCGCGTTCCAGCTAAGTCGGTCAGCTCGGTCCAGCCGAGCGAGAGGATCACAATACCGCCACCGACCGAGGAATCGGTTCGCGTATCCAAGACATTATATTCCCTCCTTCCCTTTTTCACTCTCACACTCTTCTTTTCGCTGTCGCGTACTGACTGAAAATTAGTTGTGCGAGAAATTCATGTTAATGTGCCAGTAATCGGCTGTACTCGCCCGTGAGAAAACGACCGACGCAATGAATCGCTTGGAAAAATTCCACACGGTCGCATTAACAGCTTCGAAATGTCGTGTCGCTAACCTTTCTTCAATGGATCTTCTCCTTCTTGGTAAAGGTGTTTTCCAGATCCGAAAATTTCGTCACTCTGTTAACCGTCATTTTAAGCGACCGTTTGCACACAAATAGTCGATTACTATTCGCTTCACGTTTTGTAAGTTCTAATAGTATCATTGATTTCTTATAAAAAAATTAGAGGTTAGTTACCTGTGGATTTCTGTCAGTTTCGGGATTTTTACTATGAATTGATATCATAAATTGTGTTATAGGACTACTAAAATATTATAAAAATAATATTATAATGTATTCTGTACAATTTAATTGAAAAAATTACTCTCCGATGAGGAATCACTGTTGAAAACTGTATGTTATAATAAAAATACTATTTGCTAATAGTACAACAGTTTACTGTATTATAGGTAATTGAAAATGTTCAGGTTCATCGTCGATGAAACGATATTAACATGCTGTACCTAAGGGATTTGGGACAGTGCACTGTTAGATTCCGATGTTTAGTATTTTAAACATAATAATTTTATTCTACTAAACTTTTATACACGAAATTTTACAAGTTTTAAAGAACACTTAGACTATAGTTTTCAGAACTGCTACGTTGTAGTAATATCTCCTATATATTTAGCTCAGGATCATAGAGAACAGTGTAAATACAATTTCTTAGCGCATCCTTAAGTAATAGTCGGACAACTGATTTAAGAGGTAGTGGGGATGAGGAAAGTTCCAATAGGAATTCATGAACATTACTAAAGATTGATGAGTAAGTGGCTAAATGGTATGATTTCAGGATTGGTGAGTAAGAGGTTCAAGCGTATGACTCGGGGTCGATGAATAACAGATTGAAGGGTCGTATGTGTATGTTTGTACGGAAGGTAGAAAGAAAATTTAAGGCTACTTATCTTAACTAAAGGATATGTATAAAAATATTTGCTAGCTTAGAGCGATATCCAACACCTTCCTTCTTAAGATTGGAGAGTAATCGACAATTAATCTACTGTAAGATAAATCATTATTATACAATAGTAATACTAAAATAGATAATAATCACTGTATATATAATATTAGAAAACTTATAAGGAATCTATTAATTTTTTTTGTTTTTGTTTTAATATCATTTAATGTTTCGTTCGAATCGTGGAGGATCGCCACGTACCAAACGGGGTGCCGGGACCGTCCCGATGGGGACGCGCAATGAGAATTTTGAGGCACGTTTTGACCGTGGACGCGCGGGTTGTAAATCCGGCGTCTTAGGGAAACGAAGAGAGGCAGAAACTGAACAGAGGCGCAGACAAAATTATTTAGGAATTTCAAGGGCTGCTCAATTTTGCTGGAGATGAATCAGTGAAAGAATGATTGGCTTTCCACTTGAGTGGGAGGAGGGAATGGCTGAGAAAGGGCAAGGAAAAATCGAGAGAGACAATACGATACACAGAATCGGAAGGGGTCACGATGGCACAGAAACGACGGGTTTCGCGACGCGTGTATCGATGATAGATACGACAGGTGTCTTTCACACTTTTAACGATTTAGATCCACGAACTGAATGTAACTTGTTGGTGTTTCCGAACACCTTGAAGCGATTGGTTTTACAACGCAATGTTCAAACTTGGAGAAACGACGCGAACGGTGTACTGGTTTAACGCGATCGAAGAGGAAAGATACGAACAGTTCACTGGTTGTATTCGATCTGTTTCGCGACAGTTTCGAATCGCGAAGCATTGGAGACAACCGGACCTCTGATTGGTGTATTAGTTTCGTATAACTCGCGGTACGTGCTAATTAGTCGGTTTTTCGGTTGAGTCTTACGGTCACGGCGACAGGTGGAACGCGGAAGCCCCCGCCCCCCTTTTGTCGAGACAATAATGAGGCACGTCCTTCGCACGACGAGTTGGAAGAACAGTTAGACTGCGTACAAGTTCAAACACTTAACTTCTAATTGTATTGCAGAATTTTCAATAATTATTGTACAGGCAATTTAAAATTATTTACGACAGTGGAGTTGTACTTTTACGGATTCATGATCATATAGTGATATATCTAACTGGTTATGGTGATTCTTCATCTTCAGTGATTGTTGGTATGGCTTCTGTCGTTGGTTGAGATCTCGATGAGACATTGTAACTCACAATCTCTCCTGGTGTTACTGTCGAATCGAAATTACAATTAACGAAATTTTTAATGATGGGAAGTAATGTTTGTCCCGTAGCTGCATGCGTAGTGGAACAGCATAATCGTCGAATCCAATACAGACATCGGGAACAATTCTTGAAGATTATGAGTATTATAATTGCGCCAATTACTCCAAGAGCAATAGTGTACCACTTGACCTGTGTTACCATAAAAGATTGATTTATTTGTTTTGTGATTATCTCGTCGAATTTGTTGAGCTTTTTGTTGGCAAATTTTAAATGGTCTTTAATGGTATTTAACCTTTACAAGGTCTGGGTTAGTTTCGTATTTGTCGCCGGTGAGCTTAATAAAATTATCTATCGGTGCTAACTCTTTCGAAAATAAGAAATATTGTCTGCATAGATAATAGCTATGGTCCAATACCCTTTTATATAAACGCAATTTGATGAGCGTAATCTATCAAACCTTTGTTCAGTGAAGAAATTATCCAGTTCGGCAT
>NW_015373956.1:177086-240468 GCF_001272555.1 Dufourea novaeangliae | reverse complement strand
ATTCCAATTTCTATCAGATTGTTTTAGTCCACAGATGGGCTTATTTAGCTTTACTATTCTTCCTTCTTCACTCTTATTGTACTTTCCGTAAAGATATGCGCATTTTATGTCCAATTGTCTAGTGTACCAACCGAAGATACCTGAAATAGCTAATAAAAACGTATTATCGAAAAACTAGCTACCGGTGTATAGGTTTCATGATAATCAACTCCCTTTTGTTCGGAAAAACCTTGCGCCACCAATCTAGCCTTATATGTGAGTATATTACCTTACAGTCCTTTTTTACTTTAAAAACCCATTTACTACCTATGATTTTTTCTTCAGCTGGTACGCTGTCTGTGATTTCCCTGGTTTTTCGTTGTTTTAAGCCAGGCCTGTCTAACATGTGGCCCACGGATCACATCGTCAGACGGCGCGATCCCCACCATCACTCAGTCCATTCCCCACCAGTGATGCCAGAATCGTGGAACTTGGTTCCCCCACTATGACCTACCGGCGTCTCCCACTTTACTTCCGCCGTTCTGACACGCAACCATACATCTAGCCCTGTCCGTGTGCGCTGCCCGTTCGGGTGTTTCTGGCGACTACCTGCGTCACCCGGTAACGTAAACAATGAGGAAACCTTGGAGACCCTGTTCGAGAATCTCACTGGGCCCAAAATTCATGTTTCCGACGCGGCGCCTGGCAACCTATACGCGTGAGCAACAGTCGGGAGACCCCTTTCATATCCCACTGTGGCAGTGTTACTTTTTATATTTAATTATTATATATAATTCACTTTGTAGCCTCTATAATCAATATATAATTCACCCCTATTCAGCCCTAATAATCAATATATAATTTCACTTTGTAGCCTCTCAGTAAAATAAAAACATGAAAAATATTCATTTGCGAAACTTTAAAAAGAAGTAAATAAATTGTTTCCTCTTCAATATTTAAATTTTATATTATATACAAACATATTCTCTTATATGTACAAAAAGTATTCCTACAATTAGATGTTACCGTTATTTTAACTATTGCATGAAATTAAAATGCTACGTTATAAATATATCTTCATTCGTTTTAAAGGTTATAGCCGGATCGGGGGTTAAAAATCCCTATTTAATGGCATGCAAAAATTCTGTAAAAAATCTGACAGGTAGTATTTACTGGAGCACATGTTAGTAAATTTTGCTCGATTTTTTTAGTTGAGTATCTTAGTTGTAAAAATTCAAAAAATAAAAGTGTTGGAAATAAATTTTTTCTCATCGAAGTTCTAACAGCACCATATGTATCTTTTCGCAGTAACGACATACTATCATACGTAATGTCCTCAATTTTTGAAAATTTTTAAATAGGATCCGCTGTAGTTTTAAAAATCAAAGACCGATGGTTTTAACGTTTTTTCCGTGAAAAAAAACTTACAGGTATTTTAAATGTATTTACTTTATACAACATATATATATATATATCAGTCTCATCACTTTGAAATAACGGGTTAAGAGTCTGGGCGTTAAAGGATTATATAAATATATTATACGATTGTAAATATTTCCATATCCAGTAAAACAGTATATAAATTGTAGAAGTCGAATTAACTCAATTAAAACCGTGCTGCACTGAATATATCATAAAATATTTCCTTGAATTTCAAAAGGAATGTCCGTGTAGTGGATAAGCGTTCCGAGTACGGAACCCATTTGATGTTTTTTGAACGCGGTACGGGTCCCGCAGATAGTATTAAGATTTTTTTTATTACATTCACCACATACTATATAATAAGTACAAGACGGTTTAAATTGAGATAATTCGACTTCTACAATTTAGATAAAATATTTACAATCGTATAATATACTTACTTAAAAATGAAAATATAAAAATTTTAAATATCTGTAAGTTAGTTTTTCATGGAAAAAATAACGAAAATATCGGTCGTCGATTTTTAAAACTACGACGCACCCTATCAAAAATCTCAAAAAAATTGAGAACGTTTTTGAATTTTCACAACTAAAATACTTAACTGAAAAATCAGAAAAAAATCACTAATACGTGCCCCAGTAAATACTACCTATCAGATTATTTACAGAATTTTCGCATGCCATTAAATAGGGATTTTTGGTCCCCTTATCCGGTTATACGCTTTAAAAAGATCGAAAATATATTTACAACGTAACATTTTAATCTAATGGATGTTTCTACGAATGTTTTTACATTTATGTACTCCAATAGTTAAAATAACGGTAACATCTAATTGTAAGAATACTTTTTGTATGTATAACAGAATATGTTTGTATATAATACAAAATTTACATATTGAAGAGGAAACAATTTATTTACTTCTTTTTAAAGTCTCGCAAATGAATGTTTTTCAAGTTTTTATTTTACTGAGAGGTTACAAAGTGAAATTATAAAATAATTAAATATAAAAAGTAAAACTGCCACAGTGGGATATGAAAGGGGTCTCCCGACTGTTGCTCACGGGTTTAGGTTTCCAGGCGCCGCGTCGGAAACATGAATTTTGGGCCCAGTGAGATTCTCGAACAGGGTCTCCAAGGTTTCCTCATTGTTTACGTTACCGGGTGACGCAGGTAGTCGGCGGAAACACCCGAACGGGCAGCTCACACGGCAGGGCTAGATGTATGGTTGTGTGTCAGAACGGTGGAAGTAAAGTGGTAGACGCCGGTAGGTCATAGTGGGGGAACCAAGTTCCACGATTCTGGCATCACTGTTCCCAACTAGTCGCCTGCGCTACGTTGCGATCGGAAGTGGGGACAGTCAGAGCATGCGCACACGCATTTTTACCTCTATCTCGTCGGTCTTCTTGTGGATATGGAGGGGAGTCATTCCCCTCGGCTGAAAGAGCATGCCGGTTGGATCGCGATTCGAGTTTGTTCGTCTAGTTCGATTTGTTTCGTCTAGGGTGTTTGGTTCCGTGATCTCCATAAGGTTCAACTCTATACTTTCTCGACCCTCTTCTTCCGAGTTAGTCATTGGGTCCTCTTGGAAACTGGCTTTGCCTTTTCTTTTGTATGCATTTTCTTATGATGTTCTTTGACCTGCCGATTTTCTCCCTTGATTGAGTATATTCTACCCCCACTGCCTCATTAGTCGGGTTTTTGGCTCTGGTTGGAGTTCTTGGTTTCGTTGTTTCTTCCGTATTTACGGCCTTTGCTTCAAGTTGAGTTTCGTCTTCTTCTGACCAGATATTGTTATATGCGTGGACGTCGCGTTCGTAGTTGACGTTTTCACGATTTGACCGACATAGCTCCGCAAATGTCTCAGTGCATTAATTCGCCGACGTCTTTGGATTGTCTATTACCAACTTTCCTACTCCTGTAGATTTACCGACATAGCAATCCTCGCATGTATCTTCTTCAATTGTCGTGTTTTCTAGTCCGCGAACTTGATTCGCTGTCTTTTCTATTGTCTTTTTATTTGTATGGCAAAATCTGCAGTCTACTATCTTTTACAGTCATGTTGTGAGATTCTAATGTTTTTCCCTGATTTGTAATCGTTTTCACACGAATTACGTATAAATCGTTCGTTCTATCAACTGTGCATGTAAGTTCTCTATTTCTGTTTATATCATGGATTCTTGCTATACCGTTTTCAAATGGACTTCTTTCGCTCTCCACTCGATTTGGGAGTCGGACATTAAACTTTTCCTAATACGAGGTATGTGCTAAACATTGTCTAAAGTGTCATTACACTTATCATGTGTTCTATTACTGACAAAGGTTTTTATTAAGATATCACCTATTCCTTCGGCTTCCAGCGTGAGATTCTTTTGGTGAGAAATTACCAAAAACTGTTTTAGCTTTGAGCATTTCAATCAATCGATTTACTTTTTTTAACATGTTTATGCGAGTGGCAGATGCATGTCGTTCCGCAATTAAGGTGGCAGGAGGTCACTTTTCGTCGTGTTATGGTGTCGGTAATTTGTAGAAAAATGTTCACGTTTGAACAAATAAGGTTATACGCATGATTTTTTTACATAGTTAACATGCTGCTGTCAAGCGTTGTTCCGCTTCCGTACTGGCAGGAGGCGATTTCGTGGATGTGTAGCACAAATGTAATCGAACAATATATAAACCGACTTTGAGCAGATGAGACATCAAAAAGTGTCGCTGGCTCCCGGACTATGTAGTAGCGGTTTTAAGGAGGCGTTGCAACGTCCGAACTCACACCTAAGCACCACGCGCTCGGGCTATGGTGTTAATGGCTAGGAGACCGGCAAAGATAGCAGACCACGAGCAGTCGCATGCGTCAGATCAGCAGGCAGTGATGGGATCTACGCAGATCGGTCAAAAACTGGGCTGAACATGAAGTTATTCTTAAGTTGGATAGAGTTTAGGTTAAAATGCCATACAATATTGAGAAACTGAAGCGAAAATATCTTGTAAACTAATCATTGTTCCACCCACATACTTTCATACTTTGCTGTAGAGAATTAAAAATGGCATCCAATTGTGTATAAAAAAATTCATAGTTTCGTTTAAAAAAATAGAAGTGATGCATTACTCGAAATCATTTAATTTTTCCTAATGAACATTTTTTGTATCTTCTACCGTTTTAATGCTATCGCTTGACCCAGTTGCGTAGAACAACCTGTATGTTGTTACGAGCTGAGGGCTAAAGGCAGTATTCGCCGTAAAAACCGCCATTGAAATAACCAATGCTTATTTCATCATTGGGAGTCGCTGGAGCGACGGAAATCGTGGACGAACCGGTGTTTATTTCACCACCGAGAGTCGCTTAGGAACACGGACAAACCGATGCTTATTTCATCACCGGTTGCCGCACAGATTGGTAGGAGAGTCGTGGACGAACCTGAGCTTATTTCATCACAGGGAGCCACTAGGTTTTTTGGCTAAAGTCGTGAACAAACCGATGCTTATTTCATCACCAGGAGCCGCTTTAGGTCAAAGGAATAGGTTTGCTTCGTAATTTTGTAATTAATAATACAACACACTTCGAGCGGTAAGAGTGTTGTGGGTTGTACTCGAGCTAGGAATTCGGATATGATTCATGGCTTGCAAATGAATTGAATTCTATGTTTATATAATAAGTAATACAAATATATTCTAAATCAGTCGTAGGACTTTACAAATGTTTGAATTGCAAGTGTCGCGGAAACTAATTTCTTCCCTGATGTTCACGCACCAAGAGAGAGAGTGCGGAGTCACGTTAAAGTAATGCATAACAGTAAAATTACGTACTGTATAGTTATGAATGCTTGAAGGAGATTAATCCGATCTTGCTAATGCGTCTCTCGTCTGTGGAAGTCAGACTCGAAATGTGACCGTCGAGGATTCATCCGTGACCCTTTATATGTATACCCGAAAATCGGTCCACAAGTCACGTATGCATCCTCTCATCAGAACTGTGGTTCCTGGAAAATCTGGATAGTTGCATCAGCACGGAAGTGACAGTTCTTGTCTAAGCCTGTACATTCCAGCCTCCAAGAAAGGGTCAAAGGTTAAAAAGAAAGCCTTCTTTGGTATTGGCGTACGTGACAATATATGTATACATATAATAGTCATTATATAGGGTTCACATTATACAAAGATATAGATAATTATACAATTTGATAGTATTAGTAATCCTATTTGTAGCCGAATTCGGTTATTTACGTACGTAATCGGTCAGGTAATCCTAGCTTATTCATTACACTAATGAAAAATTAATAAGACGACTCAATCTATCTGGTTAACAGGTATACTTTAACCTTTACCCTCATTCTTCTTGCGAGTCGAAGAATTTCAATCATTCATCTAACTGATTACACCGAGTGAAGCATAACTTCAGTTCAGGGCGCTTGCCTCTTTCCCCATTTTTGCCCCTTTCCCTTTCATATTTTCAAGGTAAACTAGGGGAAAGTTTGATCGGCTGCAACGGATTGAATCTCTTCTCTCTTGAGCAGGCAACTTTGTGGAATCGATCAATCGATCCGATTGCAGTCCATCACGAACTCAGATATTACGAAAGTTCCGGACTCTACTTTCGCAAAATTTAATATAGATAGCCCAGTTTCATCGTAACTTGGTGTAACGAAACTCTTGACGCAAGTATTCATCGCTCTAATACGGAACGGTTGAGAAGTTGAAATTCTGATCTTTTTATTGATTTCCTCTAACAGAAGATCATTAAGGAAATAATGTAAATTTTTCTTCTGTTTCAGAACACCTTTCGTACTATTTTTATTACTTTGAGATTGACCGGATGTATTCCTAAGACGTAATACGTACAGCCTTTTGAAAGTTTTTCCTATTTTTACTAGTTCTAAAACAGATCGAAATGTACAGATAGGAAGAAGCTTTGTTGATAATACAGATATTAACTAGCACAAGAAAGTCAACAAGTTGAAGACTAAATATAAAATTCTTATATATTCAAGTTTGAATATATGTATTTTATTCTAGAAAGAAATACGTTAAGAATTAAGATATATTTCAAGAATGGAGCTAGTATCGTACATCAATGAGATAAAGGGTAGTAAGTAGGTTGAATACTTTTTTTATATTTCTTTAGCTATGCAGAATACAACAAATATTTTTGATGTACCTACATTTATTATAACTGGAATTGTCTAAAATTACAACAATTTATTTATCATTTTACAAGGAAAAGTACAGAGTAGTCTTTTTCTGTCCCCTGAGTAGCATACGAGTAACAACCGTATTACATACCCATATACAATATCATGTCAAAAGTCCTTATTATGTCCTTATAATAGTTAATGTGGTTACTCTGTATATTTGTATATTTTACATGAACTTATGTATGTATTGTTACATCCAAATTCCTCCCGAAACTTTGTGTAATCCTTTCGAAGCTGGAGTCACACTTATTTAGTATAATATGCAGCCACGGCGATATGGGGGAGTCATGATTTTATACAAGAGAACTCTCTTGCAGGGTAGAGTTGATTTCTTAGAAGGATCTCTCTCCTGTAGGAAATTTTTAATAACCCTATAAAGGGCTGCTGAACCAGACTCCATGGGTTAGTCTTGAGCAAAGTCTATGCGAGTTTAGATCGGTCGAGTGCGAGTACGAGTCCCTTTCACGCAATTATCAAAGCGTCCAGTATTGTAGTCTACTGTTAGGCATTTCCGTATCTCTCCATAGAACTGGCCCCCGCATTTCTCAGTGCATCAAAACCGAGTAAGACAAAACGATTTCAAGTTAATATTAGAATCAAGTTAGCTCTTAGCTTCTCGATACGTGCACACATAGAACAATTGTAATGTCCTCTTTATTATTTTGAATATACAGGGTGTGTCTCGTAACGTGACAAATTCAAATTAATTGTAAATTATTTGTTGTACAAACAAATTTTTCAAATAAACGTTACATGGTTTCCAGGGGAACATGCAGTGCTGTAATTTGTTTTTTTTTATCGAAATATGAGGGTCAACCTCAGTTTTTTAAAGGAAATGCCCAATACTGTTTTTCAAATTCGGATAAAGCACCAAATTCTGCGTGAAACAGTATTATACCAAAAAGAGCTTAACATAAATAATTACTAAGATATTCTCAAATTAATAATCCTCTATTCGGAAATATTTCATAATCTTCAGTCAACGTGAGAACACGACTTCGTTTACGATGGTAAGTCATGTTTGTAAACATGTTCTTCGTTTCATGTTAGACATCATCAATATGAGACGTAACTGATTTTAGTAGCTCGGTAAACGTAAATGTAAGATGTTCAGTAACAGAGAAAAGTACGATATGATAATTGTTTATAGTGCGTGTGATGGAAATGCTACGAGAGCTAAGATTAAACCAAATTAAGTATCCTTACCAAACTAAGTATCCTGATCGAAATCAGCCATCGCATACTGCCTTTTTAAAGCTTACAAGGGAAGGTTCCGAACTCGAAAATTCTTTTTTTATTGAAACTTCGTATGAATGTAGAGCATATTGAACTATACATAGAGCAATTTTTTTTCGTGCCTGTTTTCACTTTGAAGGAGTGAAATTAGCCGTTACAGTTTTTGCGTTTTTTCGTTTTCTTGATATAACTTTGAACCGTTATGAGATAGATAAAATCTATAAATGCAGAAAAAATGTCTACGATGCGTCATTCATAAACAAAATGATTTTTTGTTATTTTACAAATAAATTCTTAACCGTAAGAAATAGAAATAGTTATTGCATGCATATAATTTTTCATACATATAATTTTTATAAATTTTTTTATTTGCGAAAAGAAATTCACTTTTGTACGTATAGGCTTGTAGACAGGCTGGGGCATTCATAACAGGTCACTTGAATAATTCGCTTATTTTTGGAGATAGAAGAAAATGCATCAGACCAAACTTATTTGGTATCGAGAGGTTCATAATCTGATTTTTATACAATAGGTGGACGCGTCAAGGAGATATGAAGGTCAACTCTGTTTTCTTAAATGGAACGGTATGGTTTTTTACGTACATTCTAATAGAGTGTTTCAAGACTAATAACAATGGCCTATTATGAAGGCTATTCAAGGTCACTCATGGTTAACTACAAGAGAAAACAGATTATCTCAAAGCACTCGTCGAACATTTCGACGATTTACATGTAACATGTTATTTACGTACTCATTGCTAGTACAAGTATTCGAAATGGCGATCTTGAACATGAATGCATAGTCTAAAACGTTGCAATATTCATGATACTACCTGACAAATTTAATTTGTATCTATTTGTTGTTATAATGGTAAATATTACGCGTATAACGCACACAGACGATTGAGTAATCGAGGAGGTATTAGTAGGCACAGAGAATTAAAGACAAAACCGATATATATTTAATAGACGAATGAGAGTACAGGCGCAAGACACAGACACAGTCTTGCACGCTCCGATTTGAACGACAGCTAGGAGTTCTCTGTCTTCGAAACACGAGACTCCGTTACACCGCATGTTTTTACTTCAATCAGTAGGTCAGGTAACTAACTACCTTATTTACCTGACATTCAGCGGCGCCAAAATATGATTTGCATATTTCTAACACTATTATAGAGCAAGCTCTTTTTATACGTTCTTGCATGTTAACTTTGGTTGTTGGTTTTTTGCGGTACACTTGTTCCTTTAATTTTCCCCACAAATAAAAATCTTAAAGTGTTAGGACTGGGGAACGTGCCGGCTATTTTTTACTTCCTGATCGACCAATCCAACGATCTCCAAATTTCTTGTTCAGAAATTCTGTAACATTTCGTGCTGAATGAACAGGACATCCGTCTTGTTGGTACCACATGGATTGTCGTATGTCCAGTGAAGTGTTCTCTAACAATTCTGGCGAAACGTGTTTTAAGATTCTCCCATATTTACGACTATTTAGCATGCCATCAATAAAATATGGAACAATTACGGTGTTCAACAAATTTGAACATTTTTTCGTTTTTGCAATTGTCAATAATCGTTTCTGATAGATCTTTATGAGCTAAATACGAATCTACAAACAATCAATTTTTTTAAAAACTGTAAATTTTCAATTTTGGAGCTGTGTTGTGATTTTACATTTTGCTGATATTCATTAATTTATTTCAAAAACTGAAGGTCTAGGAGAAAATCTAACTATATCATGCAATAGAGCAGATCTTTCTGCTCATGGAGGTGTCAAGGAAAGTTAGAAAATCTGTTTTGTTTTAAGGGGGGAGACTCCGTGGCCCGTGTGCTGTGTCCGTGCACTCACACAATCAACGGGAACCGTGTATGTATACGCGATGCACGAGAGAGACATTCGATTTCGTAGAATCCAACTTCTGCCTCGATAATGGCACAAATGAAGTTTTCACGGGTATAGTACTCACGGGTAGACTTCACTACAGGGTGGTCTGGTCCTTAGAAACGCCAATAAACACCATACGTTCAAAGAATTAGAATTTTAGAAATTGTGCGATTGTGACAGATACCGATGAAGCACACAAGATGGCTGCTCAAATCACATTTTGTCAAATATCACACAATTTAGTTGTTTTCTCGTCAAAAGCTGACCAGACCACCCTGTACACCACTGTCACACTATCGTAGAAATCCGATTTTTGTTAATTTATCACTTGTGGAAGGCGTAAGTTGGATTCTACGATTTGACGCGTCCAGACTCAGGAATATACAGTGGTATAGTTCAAGGATTCTCCACTAGCGGCGCTTATGGTATTTCTCAGTCACTTTGGCCATGTTACCACCGAGCATCGATAAAACAGAGGGAAGTCCGCACAAAACTATACTAGGGTATATTTAAATTAAATAATTTTTAGTTAACAACCACCACGAACATTAACACATAGTCATTGTCTAATAATTTACAATAAAATAAAATTTATTCCACGTGAAATTTCATAAAACGATCCATATCTTGCAAGTTTCTGTATATCTCGATTTCTATCTGTTATAATTATTAACAATTCGCATTGTAAAAGGGATGATATAATGTTGAACATCTTCCACCGAAGATGTGATTGTTATAAACATTATAATATTAAACTTATTGTGAAATAAATTAAATGAAATAAGTCAAAAGCAATAAGACAAATGTCGATCAAAGAATTCCTATTGTTCTACAAATTTTTATGAATTCCTTGTTTAAAACGCTATCAAGGCACATTTTCATTAAATAATATTTAGTTAACAATCGTCATAAACATTAAGACATAGTCATTGTTTAATAGTTTGCAATAAAGTAAAATTTATTACACGTAAAAGTTCATTACACGGTTCATATCTTGAAAGTTTCTGTATATTTCGATTTATATTTGTTATAAACAATAACAATTTGCATTACAAGACAGCTGACAGAATGTTTAACAATATTTTTCAGAGAGGTAATTGTTATAACAATTATCTTATTAGAAATAATAAATTAATCGAGAAATAATTTTTGGCGCGCTCGAGTTTCCAGTGCACTCAATGTTCGCGCACCTGACCGCGCACCAGTGCGCGCAAGTCCACGGTCGCCGCGAGCCCATAAATACGAGCGCGCAATGTAAAATCCTCAGTTCACTCGCGTCCGCGGACCCCGTCGAGGTCTTTCGATTGCTGACCCCTGGTGGACACTGATCAAGGAGGGTTCAAGGGGTCCTCTCTAGTATCCGAACTCGATGAGGTCTTCCCACGATTGCTGACCACTGGTGGACACTGGTCAAGGGGGGTTCAAGGGGTCCTCTCTATTATCCGAACACGACTCAGGGGTTCGTTTTTTTTATTTTTTTCTTTATTGTGATTTATTTTAATTAATTGGGTTTTATTTTAATTTATTTTAATTGGGTACTTGTGTTTTATTTTAATTTACTATAATTAGGTACTTGTGTTTTATTTTGATTTATTTTAATTATATTTATTTTAATTAATTGTGTTTAATATAATTCATTTTAATTACTTATGCTATATTTTAATTTATTTTAATTAACTATGTTATATTTTGATATATTATAATTACTTGAGTTTCATTATGATTTGTTTTAATTAACGATGGTTTATTTTGATTTATTCTAATTAATTGTGCTTCATTTTGATTCATTTTAATTCAATAAAGTCAAGAAAGTAGCCATCCGCCGAGGGATTTAGATATTTATAGTATAAGCGTATTTAGATATCTAAGTTAGTTGTAAGATTATTGTGAAGGGTGGATAGATGGAACATGTGTTTCCATCTATCTTCCTTGGGTCTCCACTTGCAGCAACCTCCACGTGGTGAGACCTGGTAATCGGTGATATCCTCGATTTGCATTTTTGTAAATCGAGGATAATGCCGAGCCAATGGCTGCAAACCCATTGTAAAATAATTGTAATCAATACCGAGTAGTTATTAATTTAACTGCCGTTGTTCTCCACTTAGCATCAGAGAGAATCGGTGCTCTCCTTCCGACAGCATCGACTCTCTGAAACATATTCTCCTTCAGAGAATATGCACTCCTTTTTGTCTGTAATAATTGTTCGGTATACAGCTAAATTTGTTAGTTGTAAGTTAAATTAAGTCGATTGTAAGACTAGTATGAGTTGAAGAAAGAAGACATCGATCATCCGCCGTGGGATCTTCAGTTTATTTTCAGGTAGACTCAAGAAAGAAGCCATCCGCCAAGGGAAAACAACATTAAAGCGTCTAAGTTTAAGTTACTTTTAAGTTCATTGTTAGTCTTTGTAAAAAGGGAGGTAGATGAAACTAATGATTTCATCTAGCTTCCTTTGGGTCTCCACTTGCGGCAACCTCCTCGTTGTGAGACCCGGGCAATCGGTATTATATTCGGTAGAGTATTGTAAACCGAATATAATACCGAGCTAATGGCTGCGAACTCGCGAATGAATTACTCTAGTTATAAGAATGAATGTAAGATCGAATATTTTTGATGAATATTCTATCGTACATGGAATTTAGAATATATTAAGGCTAAATGTAAGATAGAAAATATTTGTTAATTATATGTATACGTGAAACTTAATAATAAAGTGCAAGAAATCACATATATATTGGGCTATTTTAATAAATTCATTCCCTTCCTTCATTCCCTACAATTGAAATAAAAATATATGAAACTGAAGATTACTTCCCCTCTTTGATTTCTGTTACTCTACATCAGCAAAAAAATTTATATTATTTATTTAAGAATTCGATATGCAGTGTTTACTTCTGTATCTATAATACATATACATTGTTTTAAACAGTTATCGTGCAAAAGAAATATTTTTTCATTTTTATTTGTATGTGTGTAAGGCATAATAGTTGCTCCTTATATATCCTCTCTCTCGGACCTACTCCCATCCGACAGTTCACACTCCAGTTAGTATATGTGTAACTCAATGTGTGTATCTAACATGATTTAGCGGAAACAAACGTATGCCCTGCTTCAGTTTAAAGGATGAATATAATACTTATGAAACATATAACATCAAAAATGTACATTCCATTTATCTCTCTTCCATTTATCTTAGTTTATTTAGTTAAGTTAAGTCGATTGTAAGATTATTATAAGTTCAAGTAAGAAGACGTCGATCATCCGCCGTGGGATCTTCATTTTATTTTCAGGTAGACTCAAGAAAGAAGCCATCCATCGAGGGATTTCGTTATTTATAGTATAAGCGTATTTAGATATCTAAGTTAGTTGTACGATTATTGTTAAAGGTGGATAGATGGAACTTTTGTTTCCATCTATCTTCCTTGGGTCATCACTTGCAGCAACCTCCACGTGGTGAGACCTGGTAATCGGTGTTATCCTCGATAGTTTTGTAAATCGAGGATAATACCGAGCCAATGGCTGCAAACCCATTGTAAAATAATTGTAATTTATACCGAGCAGTTACTACTTTAACTGCCGTTGTTCTACACTTAGCATCAGAGAGAATCGGTGCTCTCCTTCCGAGAGCATCGACTCTCTGAAGCATATTCTCCTTCACAGAATATGCACTCCTTTTGTCTGTAATAAGTGCTCGGTACACAGCTAAATGTGTTAGTTGTAAGATAAATGAGCAGCAACAAAATTTGAATAGTGCAATATGAATCACATCAATTTCCGGCCTTTTTAAACTTTTTTGTCTGCCTCAGCTCATCGTTAGCTAAAGAACATTGTCGCTTGACTGTTCCTTCGACTAACTTTGGCCAGCAGGAATAAATGGGCTGTTGAGCGCCGGGCGAGAGGCCAGCGACTAACGATCGAAATACAATGTAAACAGATAAGGAATGAAACGCATGAATGCAAATTTAATCTTTTATAGTTTTCAGTATACATTCATTAAAGTGTCACGAATGAACTGAGGAGATTCTGTCGGTGGAAATGAGTCCAAATACGACATCATTCGGATTATTTTCAATAATATATCATTTTCATCCGCAACATTACGTATGAGTAACAATTGTCCAATTACACTCGAATTTGGACGCATTTTAATCGGGAGAATTTCTTCAATTCATTCATGACATTTTCATTAAAATATATTGCAAATTGTAAAAGTTTAAATTTTCATTCGTGCGTCATTCCTTATCTCATCTACGTCTGTTTACATTGTATGCCGATGGGTCGGTCGCTGGCCTTGGACGTTCGGCGAGAATCGAAATCTCGCCACGAGCCGTAGGCCGTAGCTATTCCATCGTTCTCCTCACGGGTAGAATTGCATGCGGGACGTGAGGCAACAGCGTAAGAAAAACGATACTGTCCGGCAACACTGTCTTCGCGTAGGAAATACACAAACCCAGCTTGATGGTAACGGGGAATAAAATTTATTTGTGGGTACTGCCGCTAGATGTCGTATTATCAAGCCGTCCCAAATATCGATTTTGTGTTTCCGCTGGCGTACGATTGTTTACATCAGCGCTTCGATCGATTCGGAGTTGGCCACAAAGGAGTCTCCCCCCTTAAGTAGGGAAGCGAAATATTTCTTCAGCAAAACACGCGGCGCCGACAGTGGTGGCCGTGCGCACCTTGCGCTTGCGTTACGGTGAGCGGCAGGCAAATCGACCGCCGTCATTGAGTACCACTGTCGCCGCCGCGTGTTTTGCTGAAAACTGTATCGCCGCTAGTGATGGGTAGGCGAGCCGAACAGCTCGAGCTGTATCGGAAGCTTTCGATTCACCGGCTCGGCTTGGCTGGTCAAGCGCCCCGAAATGACAGTTTTATGAGGTGACAGCAGAGACACGAGGCTTTGGCACGCGAAGCCTCGATGCGTAGAGTTATCTTATAATAACATCTCGCCTCGCCGAGGCCCGTCGCTGGCGTTTCTTAGGGTGGAACGATGATGTCAACCGGTATCGATACGGCTCCAGCCGAACCGTATCGATTACTCATCACTAATCGCCGCCCTTATTAATTTAATGTTAATGGCCTATTACCCAAATCCCGTCATTGGGATGCAAGAGTGTTCAGTACCTGCCGGTTCATTCCCGAATCATTGAAATTACACATTCATGTTTTCATCGATAGCTATCGGTAATTTTCGAATCACGGTATTATGACCATATATCGTACATGGCGATTCTTCATCCCGTAGACCGATAGAGGTACCAATTTCGCGATTATTGGCTCTTTGTTGATATGTGATTATTGTCCATGTATCATCCCCACCACTGGGGCGGGGTGTGGGGGGGGGGTGTGGAACTCGGCAACCGCATACTGTGTTGCCGCGGCGCGAGAGACAACGCTAATGCTACAATGAAAGTTTTTTATTTTTGCTTCGTTGATGATGAAACTTTTACTAGTATATTGGTGAGATTTTTCTGATTAAAATGATACCAAATATGACATAATTTGGATCATATTTACTCATGTAGAAAGTGTTAGTAGTTCATGTTAGTTCATGTTAGTTCATTATCGATTCTGATAAATCATAAGTAAATATGACCCAAATTGTGTCGTGTTTGGTATCATTTTAATCAGAAAAATCTCACCAATATGTTTATAAAAGTTTCATTAACGAAGACCCGAAAATAAAATCGATGGACTCGACGGACGGAGCGGGGGAATGTACGACGATTAGTCGAAGCGTTCAATCGTGAGCGACTGCCTAGAGAGGTGCCGACGAATAAAATGTAGCTAGATCATCTTAAGTCACGCGTATTTTTATTATTGGCCGAAACGGTACACATACAATCGGACTATGGAGTCGGCTATAATGTAATCATTGGTCGGCGAGAGCGTCGCAGGCGGGCCACGCAGCCGAGTCGAGTGGGAAAACTAGTTTTCTTTGTTTCTTACTGGCTTGTCCTTTTCTACGTTCGGAATACTACAAAGGCGCGTGCCGAGGCTCGAGCTTCGAGCAAAAAACGTATTCACGAGGGTCAGAAGCGTTTCGCGTGGTCCACGATTATAGTCCCTGCGCGGACCCGAGTTCGGGACAATAATCGTGACAGCTCTGTATTCAAATAGTATTTGACAAAACATCACCAACCGTCAAGAACACGGAAACTAGGAATATAAAAGCCACGAACCCCTTCTACATTATCCACAACGTTTAACTCATCCATACAACAAATCTATCACAACGACCTTAAAACAATCATAAAAAAAAATTAAAGCAACGTGGAATTTGACGTGGAAGAACATTGACCCCACAGCAACAATACACTTGGTCCGAAACAACGGGTTCCAAAAAACCCTGCAAACACATTGAATACAAGGCACCAAGTAATATTAGCCCGATTAGGAATAGCACATACAAGTTACACCCACGTACATCTAATTACAGAAGAAGAGCCTAAATGATATCCTAATGGATTGTCCAAAACACCAAAACGAAAGAAGACGACGAAAACTCCCAAATGACCTCAAGGAAGCATTGAACAAAAAAGAAGCTATAGAATCCCTCGTTAGGTTTTTAAAAGACATTAACTGAATTCAGTTAATCTGACCTAATTTAGTAACAGAATAAGCAATCGACATATACCGAACACATAAATGTAAAAGTGCAAATATCTTGTATACTATATTATATAAGGTATCACCAATCCAATATGTAAATCAAACAACAACTATGTAAGCTGAAGTAGTCGGTAATAACCCGCAGAGGCGAATGCGACTTCAAAGAAAGGAATAAGAAACAAAAAAGATAAAGACGTTTTAATGTTCTCCATTGACTGCAATGGACGTCTACGAACCAGGTTACGCACATTGTTGCATCGGCTTTAGTAATCGACGTCGTGTTACACGTGAAATTAATATTGTGCGACTGATGACAAAATTTTGTTTGTAGAGTAACTGATTACTCCTTAAAGTTACTATGTAATTTTTTTTGTAGGATATGGTCACAATTGGAAAGTTAAAAATCAAGTATGTTTCTGTCGAGTGTCGCGGATCCTGCGAATAACGCTATATGTATATGCGTTTGTCAATACACTGTGTACCTCTCCCCCCTCGCTCTCTCCCTCTCCCTTTCCCTCCCATCCCCTCCCCATTTTTAGCAAAACTATTCAAAATTTTCAACAATAAATAAGGTAATTCCAAGCACATTTAACCAACCAGAATTTTACAGCATTCACGAATTATAAAAACTTATCTGAAAGAGGAAAGATAATATAATACGGATATACATACATATGTACAGGGTGACAATAAAATACCTGCAATTTTTTTTGCTCAGGTGATTGTTCTGTTTTTATTATTTTTCGTTTACAATGAATGCTATATTTGAATTCCGCCGGAAATTCTGTATATCCTAGTGCTGCCCTCTATGAACTTTTATGACATTATACGATTCAAAAAATGGTGAAAGAAGCTCGTATCTCGGCTATAAATTTGTACAAAAAGGGATATAAAGCAAAAGCTATATCGAAACTGCTCAAAATGCCACTTAGAACCGTGTACGATGCTATCAAACGATACAAGGAGACTGGTGGATGTGAAGATAGATAAGGAAGGGGACGAAAACCAGTAGTTGTTACTTCGGATAATCTCAACAAAATACGTTGCCGAATTTATCGTAATTCTGTCCAATCGATGCGACAAATGGCTAGAACCATTGGCATCAACCGCGAATCACTTCGATTGATGGTTAAAAACGGCCTAAAATGCCATTCTTATTAGCTGGTTCGGTGTCATTATCTGACGGAAGAAATGACAAAGCAACGAAGGAAGAAAGCGAGGAAGTTGCTTCAGCTGGTCGCGTGTTGTCGTCACCGTTCTGTACTTTTTACGGATGAAAAAATGTTTACAATTGAGCGATGTCGTAATCGTCAGAACGATAGACAATTGTTGCCAAAGGGCTCAAATAAGTCAGCAAGGCGAGTTTCTGTGGAACGTTGCCATTTTCCGACTTCTGGAATGGTTTGGGCCGGCATTTGCGCGACAGGCAAAACGCCGTTGGTTTTTGTCGACAAAGGCTTAAAAATCAACGTCATCACCTATTAACAACTCATCCTTAGAGATGAACTCTACCCGTGGGCATGTCAGCACTTCGGAAAGAATAAGTGGAATCTACAACAAGACTGGGCTCCGGCGCATTCGGGCCAATCGACAATGAGAATGTGCAAGGAGCTGTTTTCAGAGGTCTGGGATAGAACGATATGGCCTTCAAATTCACTCGATCTCAACGCAATGGATTATTCAGTTTGGTCAATTTTGGAGAGAAAACTCTCCTCTAAAGAATACACCACCGTAGAACAGTTAAATTCTATTTTAGAAAGAGCCTGGAATCAAATTACTACTGTAGAGTGTGCGACCATCGCAAATAATTTTATGAAGCGACTCAGAGCTTGTGTAAAGGATAAAGGAAGACATTTTGAATACTTATTGTAAAATTTTATTTAGCGTATTGTATTCTTTAAAATAAAATAAAAATTGTTTTAATGCGATGAGTTTTCATAGAGTTATCGTCTTCGAAAGTATTGCGGGTATTTCATTGTCACCCTATATGTATGTATTTTTTCAAATTTTTTAAGACTTCTACTAAGATTCAAATAGAAAATAAACATATATTTTAATATTATTATTGTTGCAACAATGACTTTACGTATGAAAGTAAAATTCTCCTAGAAAAGCAATCATTTGCGATTAAAACAACAAAAGGAAGATCATACGTTTGACAGTTGCGGAGAATAAAATTCACTTGTGAAAGGAGTTCTCCTAAAGCTTGGCAAAAACTACCAATATTGAGGATTTGTATTTTCTCAACAATTTTGAAAGCAATGAAGTGATTAATTCAATCCTCCTTAATTTCATATAGGGCAAACACATATTCCAGTTTGAACAAAACCCGCACATTTAGTTCGATCGAGTTGGCGTAAGAGGTTCCGTAAATTAATTTTAAGTCTAAAGTATCTTTGATAAAATCTTACACATTTGGGTAGAATATTTATTACATCACTAAAAAATTCGACGGGAATAGTTTGATTGCCAAAAGCAATACAAAAACCAATATTGTTGATTAATCAGTCATTTCGTGCATACGACTGGTTAAAAATTAATTCATTTCTTTACCGTAACAATTCATATTATACATAAACTGGGATACTAATTACTTATAGTTAAATGTTACGCTTACAACAGATTTTTAAAAACTTTAGAATGTTTTATGTCCAAGGAGAGAGAAGATAATTTCTTCGCACCTGTTTGTGTTAAACGAAGTGATTAAGGAAGGATTATGAGCGCAGGATTGGAGAAGCACGTGCGCCTCTTTTGCGGTGTAAATAACGAGTCGACGACAGGACCTGCTTAAGGTTCTTTCTTTTTAATTGGTACGAACGCTATACCGTCCCTTGCTCAAAATTGCAGGGATTATCCTTAGGTTCGAAGGCACGTGCACTTGAATGGTCACTAATTGCCCCAAGCGTGAGCTACCCATTGTAGCTGCCATGCAAGTTTCTGTAATAAGATGCTCTTAAACGATGTCGAGCGAGACTATACACGTTTAAAAGTTACTAACAAGTTATAAAATTATGTACCTTTTGATGCTTCTTCTTAAATAGTACGCTATATCTTATAAGAAAGACTGAGAATTTTCTTGTCTTTTTATCGGACTTCAGTACGTTGTAAATGTACTTTCCAATCAGATGACAAGAAAGACGTAAAAAATAGTTTCACTCTTACGAGTGTGTCTTTATAAATTTTAAGCCGAATTAAAATATTGGTAGACTAGTAGGTTTATTTAAAAGTTATGAAAAAATTGTGAACACATTAATGTTTGGATTGAACTAGCCGTTTCAATCGGACTACACTTATTGTTAGAAGAATGTTTCGCCTTCAGTTTCCACACGATCGATTACTATAATACAATGCTGGCATAAAAATGCAGAATTTTCTTTAACCCTTGTGCACTATTCAATAGATTGGTGCATTTCTATTCGTTGAATTAAACTTGGTCTAATTGTAAGCTAAACTAGATTTAAAGAAATATACTTATAGATCGTTTGTACGTTTCATACAGGGTGTAACAAAAATGTTGGAGAACCCGGAATTGGGAATCTCTTGAGATGATTTGAAACACGTTTTTCCTCAGCAAAAATGTTATCCGAGGCTACCAATCGTGTAACGTAACCAACGTTACTGCGGGAACTCAATCGGAAGACTCGCATTTTGATTGGTCGGGGTTTTTCGTTAATATCTCATTAAGAAAGCCACGAACAACATTTTGGCCAAGGAAAAACATGTTCCAAATCACCTCACAAGTCTCCCATTTCCGGGTCCACCAACATTGTTATTACACCGTGTATGTTTCTCCCCCCCCCCCCCGTCCCACCAGAAAACCTGGCTACGCCCATGAAAAATATAATTAAAACTTATACTCAGTTTTGGTCAAATTGACTCGAACAGTGCACGAGAGTTAAACAATTAAGTTGACCAATGCATGTTAAAGGTATTCGTGTATTATACATGTTTCCTTTAATTTTACAAATTAATGCACTAACATCTAGAGTTACACAAGAAAACACATTTCACGTATAATACATTGCATTAACGAAAGAAAATAATCAGTCGTTTCGGAAAGGAAATACTTGCAAGATGAGTAAAGTATTTAAGTATAAATTAATGAAATTTTCATCTAGATACGGTGACCATATTTTTTTAAGAAAATATAGGACAACTTAGAAATTGTTTAATGTTAAAAAAATTTACATTAATACTTTGCCCAAGAATGAATTTTCTTTTAATAAATGAGGTTTGTATTTTAAAAATTTATAAACTGTATGCATTCATGTGAAAGTTGCATTTAGAATAAATACATGCTTTCAACGTTTCAATTTTTAATTGAGTTTTTTACTGATCCACATACTAATGAATATATTCGTTCAGTAGGGGCATTACATCAGGAAGACATAAAAAAAATTCAACGATTTTTAAAATAATTTTAAAAGATACGTCTCTATCTGCGAAATATTTACACATTTCAACCCATCTACGTTGACAAGATTTGTCATTTTGTCCCCATTGTTCGATCTTTTAAGTTCCATTGACTGGAAATGAACAAAACGCTTTCTTCGATCTTCGCCCATAAAGGGATTTTTCCTAGTAGGACCCATTCAAATACTTCAGTTTCAACGAAAGAGCTGTCCCAGTTATATAAATAATCAATGCCAGTTTGATAATACGTATGAATTGCATCTTTAAATATGATACTACTACAGCTTCTACACTACACATATAGTCAAGTACATTATGTACATATCCTCATCAACGACGCAGCCAGAGATGCCGCATCGCTAGCGAATACCGGTGAAATGACCGTTTCACGGTTCTATGGGCCGTGTACTGCGTGCCAATGTTCAATTTACTATTTCAGTTCAGAGAATAAAGGACTTGGAATATTTGATTCTCCAAAATTATTTCTGAAGAAAAAATAAATCTGAAGGACAGAGTAGTGAAATAAAGGACTGTACTCTTAAATAAAGAACGTATGGTCACCGTAAATATACAACTCCTGGCAAAAAGTTTCCGATCACACACATTAATACGAAATTCACTGAGAACATTCATATTTCAGAACTATAAAATACTATCATATAAAGATAGAAGTGATGGGAAATTGAAAGGAGGTTAATACGAAGTAAATAACAATAAAATAACACAAACTTCCACTTATTATGAGAAAGAAACATGATAAGAAATGAAATGTTCCATAGAGAAAAGTTTCCGTTTAAAAAAATTCCTGGAAAAAGTTTCCGATCGGATTTGTTAATTCAATCAATTTTTAGTACTAATACTTTGTTATGTTTCTGTGTGAACGTATTACTGCCTTAATTCGTTATGGCATTGAATTAATAATATTTCTGCAATCTTCGGGGGAAATTTCTCACTAGGATAATGTATTGCTTGGCGAAGTTCTTCTTTATACTGCGATTTATTTTCGTGTATCAGTTTTTTTATTTTTGCCCACAAATCTGGATGGGACTGAGATCTGGTAATCTTTAACAACTTTGCTGCGATAGCAGCTAGCATTATCGTCTTGCGAAATAAAATTAGACCAATCTTCGAACCAGTTTTCAATACTTGGAATTAGAAAAAATTTTCTAAAACGTGAATATACGTATCTGAATTCATATTTTGGTACAGAATACATAACTTGCCTACTCCTTTTTCATTAATACAACTCCAAATTATTTATAACTGTGAATATTTTTGTTTGAAATTTAAACAATCTTTATGAAACTTTTCATCAACTCTATGCCATACAAGTGATCCTTGATCATCTCCTGCTCGGTTGCATATGCATGACTCATCACTAAATATTACTTTATGCCAATCCTCTACTTGGACGTTCCTTATATGGTTTCGTCTTTGCTTTTCGAAATCCCATCTCATTTAACCGATTCCTGACTGTCCGGTTAGAAACGTTCTGAGCCCACTACTGATTTATTTCTCTTGAAGTTAATCGTCTCATATCATTTACAATTTGACGTAATTTTCTATCATCTCGCGTAGTTGTTGCACGAGGGCGGCCACATCTTTTACGATTAGATACACATCCCGTTTGGTTATATTTACTTTTTAAATCACTGACTGTATTTTGATTGCATCCTATGGTTTGTGCAACTCTTCTTTGGCTATTTCCTTTTTTCAAAAGCTCGATTATTCTTACCATTATATCATTCAAATACACTTCGTGTGGTGGCATATTGAACTTCTCACTTGCTTGTGTACTGAATGAAATTGTACGACTAACAAACTGACTCAGTAGAGGTGAACTTCTATTTACACAGACTACATTTCTGTAGTCTCCTCTTGTGTATGTATTTATAAACTACGTTTCACGTATTCAAGAACGTACTTATTCTAGCTAAGATCGGAAACTTATTTCCAGGAATTCTCCTAATCGAAAACTTTTTTCCATGTACCATTCCATTTCATATCCTGTTTCTTTTTTATAATAAATGGAAGTTTGTCTTATTTTATTGTTATTTACTTCATATTAACCTTCTTTCAATTTCCCATTACTTCAATCTTTATATGATAGTATTATATAGTTCTAAAATACGAATATTCTCATTGAAATTCGTATTGATGCGTGTGATCGGAATCTTTTTGTCAGGCGTTGTAGGTAATCAAATGATAGTAACACAATATGATCTGTGTGCGCTTATATATGCGTTTTAGTAAGCTGAAGAAAATGATAGTATGCAGAGAATAGACGGAAGTGTGATAGGGATAGAGAATACGCGGCATTGACAAGGACTTGCTCGTGGCTTTCTTCTCGATATATTCTCTTCTCTTTCGTGCGAGAAGTTAGAGCTAAGGTGAAACGCCTTAGCTTCCGTTCACATTGCCGGCAACGGAGACCCAGCCTGCCCTTATCTCGAGTTTGCAAGACTGCCTCCAGTAATACCGTGCGCGGCTAGAAACCCTTACGAACGAGATCCCCGTGAAATATCGCTAAACGGCTTGTACCCCTTTCTCGTACTTTGACCTCATCACCTCTCTCTCTCTCTCTCTCTCTCTCTCTCTCTCTCTCTTCTCCCTTTCTCTTTCTATTCCTTGATTCTCTTCTATGTAACTATCGCTTTCGTGGAACTCGTTACATCCTCCTTCTAAGAATCTTAACTCGGGGCATATAGGTCTTACCGAATATCATTGAGAACGATACCCACTGTAGTTTACTGTACGGTGTAGTAAAGTTTCGAATTTTTTGTCGAAATACCCTAGAGTGCCGATTATGCGAGTACTGATTGTCGGAAACGCCAATCACTTGAAATATTGATTATGGGAACACAGTCGGTTACGGATGTTTTCTGAAAGAAAAATATTACAAAATTGTATTTGTATGTTAGGCGTATGTAGCATCCTTAAAGCAACGCTTTAATTGTGTTAGAATGGGTTATACAGGGTGTCTTATCCGATTTGGACATCTTGAATGGTATCGAGTGGAGCATATTCTGATGTTATTAGTTTTTTCGTGAGTATACGCGTAAAGGTCATATAATGGTCAACTTTGTTTATTTAAACGGAATGAGGTATTTTGTAATATATCAATCAATGCAGCTGGACATTCGTTATAAAAAGTACTAACCTATGTATGTCGAATAGTCGAGTAGTTCAGGAGATATTTCAATTTAAATAATTCTAAAATACCATTACTGTCGTACTTTATTACCATTCCTGTAAATAAACGCTAACGTCTTACATAGTACGACAGTAATGGTGTTTTGGAATTATTTAAATTGAAATATATCCTAAACTACTAACGTTTCGACATACATAGTTAGTACTTTTTATAACGAATGTCCAGCTGCATCGATTGATGTATTAAAAAATAACGTTAGTGAATGGAAGAAATCTTACGGAAATCTTTGCTGGTATTGCATCTCCAACTTGATATTACGCACAAACCATTTTCAAGAAACAAAGTGAAATTATTCGTTAATTATTAGGTTTACGGCTAATAAAGGTCAGTGCTTCTTTACTCAAAATTTAACGTTCTTCGATATTTTGACATAAAAGATATAGCATTTTATTTAAAAGAACAAAGTTGACCTTCAAACCTCCGAAACGCTTCTACTTACAAAAAAGATATATGCACTACACGATGTATCCCTCCAAACCATACAACTTTTCTGTAAAAAATTGTTTCATACAATGCATACTTTAGAAGTTATTTAGGTGAACAAGTTGCGTGGACCACCTTGTATATGTATAGCTACGCACCAAGAAAAGGCGTGGTACTGAAATACAATCAGTATTTAGTAGACCAACTAGACCAAGACCGAAATTTTAAGATTTATGGAACAGCAACAACATTTGTCTTTTAATTGGTATAACATATTTCGTGTATAAGACTGTTTCTATTTACCCTATTTTACGGAACCTGCTCGAACAGTAATATGTTTATCAATCCATGCAACAATCGCGGTTGTATAGCCTTGTAGAATTAGCGAAAGTGCGAGTGTGTCAAATGTATCAATTTCACTCTGTTCAATAAAATCGTGTCGACAATTACGCCGAAACGAAGAATGTCTTGCAAATGGCAGATGGTGTATGTGGAAGTAGAGGTGTTGGGTTATCATGCAATTTATCTAGTAAGAAGTCCAGTTTTGGATGGCACAGCAACGGTGGGGGGCATGCTGTCAACTAGTGATTGAGCGTATGATTGTGGAAGAGAGTACCATATTGCTAGGAATTTGGTGGTAGAGGGCTGCACGGGTGTGAATATGTTTTCCACACAGTTTAAGTTTTATCGGAGAACAGACGTTTTTTATTGGGTTTGCATCAGGACTTTGCAAGGGCCATGAGAAGGTGGAACTGATCCATCGTCCACTAGGTACTGCGTCGAGAACGAAGCTTCGGGCCGTTGCTCTCTTGCAGCACCGATGCCGCCGGATCCGGACCGTACAAGCATTCTGCGGCGAGTAGTAGATACCGTTGATAGATTTTGACCCGTCTCTCTGCTGTCAAAGTCCCGCTGAAGACGCACAATCTTCCAAAACCATACCACGATATGTGTCCCCAAACATGGAGTTTCCGGGGATGCTTAATGGTGCGTACGGTGACTGGCTCGCCACGTACGGATCAAGCATGCCTTCGGGGATACGCTGCGACGAAAGTGGATTCATTCATCGGTGAAGATTACAGTGTCCTAGTCTTGGTCCGCGTAAGCCTGTGCCTACTGCAGGCGTTCCCGCTGCATACAAAAGTTTGGGTCCACGAAATGCATGCACAAAAACACAGTTTCGAAACGAGTAGCATCGCACTCATTGTGAACAACTGATTATCTTCGGTTTCTCTCGCTGACTCTCTCCAATACGCCTGCATTGCATGTTAGCCGACACCTCCGCCGTCTTGACACCGCCACAATTCCTGTTCCTTTAAGCCTCGTTTTGAAAAAAGCGTCGACACGCTTTTATTGAACAGAGTGTATATGCGAAAGCAAAGAATGATTCGGTTTTGTTTTTGAGAAAAAATGACGATTAAACAGCGCGGCGTGGTGGTCAAAATTTCTTTCAATTTCTTGTAATTTTCTTTAATTTTTATAATAAACTATTAGTTTGTATCTGTTGCCCCAAATGGTTCCTTAGCCATATTCGTGCTTGGAAAATAAATGAAGAATACGCAATTTTTCCTACATCTGGTATTTATGGATAGTGTTGGTCTATAAACTGTTATTTAGGAGTTTATTTTGTAAAACATTTTAATGGGCTATTGAAGAAATAGTTTCCTATATACTGTACACTGATGGTATTCTTTTCCTGTATGGTCTTTTAACTTCGGTCTTATTACATTTTGTGATGAGGTTTTTGCATTCTGCTTTTCAATAATTACATCATTAAAAAAATCACAAATTCTTATAGTTTGACTGAGCGAAATCAAAGTTATGCTGCGCAAGATATCACATTGTCAATAGGGCAGGCGCATGGTTTTCCTGCTCATCTCCAATTACGTTATTAGACATAGCGGCAATCGATTAATACTATAGATTGATAATATTGAAATATAATTCTAGCGGTATTTTCTCCGTTCTTTTTCCATTTATACTGTCACTACCATTTGAGATTAGAGTCAAACGATGAAACTAAGTGTCAATGTTCATATATAATACAAAAGAAAGAAGAATACTGTCACCTAAGGGTAACTTTTGATAAACGACTATGAATTGCATTTTCTTTACTTGTGACTTAAAATTAGCAAGTTAATGTAAATTTCATTTAAAATCCAAAATTGGTTGTACAATTAACTGAATACGAATTCTGTTATCTTCATATTGTTCTCAAACATTGTAACATATTGTAATTGTTTGAACAATTTATATAAATTTTAATCAGTTGGCAATTGATCAAGATTGTACTGTACAAGTTCACTCTTTTCCAAGAACTATGTAACTAACTTATACAATCTAGTGTTCAATGTCAACTCCCAAAAACTAAGTGTCTGTCAAGTACTTGTCCTCATTTAATTTAAAGCATTCACGTTATCATAATGGGAATTATGGAATAGGTAAATCTAATAGAATTCTGATTACCCCTAAAAATGAAGAGAGGTTAAATCCGTATAATGTGCTGTTTACTGTACGTATTCAACTCTAAGTAGTCGACCGTAGAATTATATCATATCATTGCTAGAAAAGTGACATTACTCGGAAAACGTGTTTTTCAAGTTATGTCACTTGAGATAATTGTAGAAACATTGTTCAACTAATCATCAAAAGTGTTTGTTACTTTATTACCGTTTCGTGTTAGCATATTGTTCGGATTAAGGCTACCATTTTTTACAGTTCTCTGTATTGTTTGAGAAACTAATGTTTTTGAATTGTGTTTGACTTGTAGTAAGTGCGCGATATGATGCCGAAGAAGTAGACTTAATGGTAAAACGAGAGTAGAATAAAAAAGAATTACAGAATCAACCCTTCTGTGACTTTTACTATCTTTAAATTATTCATGGAAGAGAAACAAAGGTAAAGTCGGTTGTCATGGGAATTACCGACGTCGTCGTAGATATAACGCCAGTGATATTTCATCAACTGGCTAATCTTTTCTGCTTACCATTAAGAGGTTACACCACCCTGACAGTTTAAAAAAAATCGACTTTTTTAAATTTTCTCAGTTTCAAGTGTATAGAATGTTATGTGAAACCAATTTTTAAATATTCAAATAGCTAGAAAAGTTACAACGATAAAAACAGGGACAGGTCGTGTCGTGTAGAAAGGCCTCGCGGGCCGTGCGAAGGCTTTTGTTTTTCCAATTTTGAAGAAATTGGATTTTTAAGAAAAATGCAAATTGTCTACTTGCAACATTTCCAGTATTCAAACTGTAATAATTATTCGGTTCATTGTTGAGGCAAGTTGTTCTATAAACTCTCCCAAATAAAAGGGTATATGTTGTTATTGCATTATGAACATTTAAACATGTTTTAAGAACGATGAAAGGGAAAAAGACATCCGTAATGTACCAATTTTTGCACATACTTGTCAATTTATTTAAAAAAATAATGGTCTAAGGGAAAATATGACTACACCACGCGATACAGCAGAGATTTTTCCTTTGGAAAGCATCAACAATAGTAGCACTTCACGTTTTGTTTTCAATACTATAACGAAATAGTTTGGCAAAACATGCGGTGTCGACAGTTGTCTGACAGTGGTTAGAGACCGGCAAACGTATCAGTGGCCAGTGAGTATGGCCTGCCGCCGCCGTACCGTACAGTACCACTGTCGACGCCGCATGTTTTTTTAAACTATTTCGTTTTAGTATTAAAAACAAAACGTGACTTACTACTTTTCTTGATGCTTTCCATTTTCTTCTGGACCCATACTTTTTGAAGAAAATTGAAAAATATCTGCGAAAATTGGTGTATTTTTGGTGTCCCTTGACCTTTGATCGTTGTTTAAACATGTTTAAGTGTTCATAATGCACTAACGACATATACATTTTATTCGGGAGAGTTTATAGAATAATTTGACGCAACAATGAACCGACTAATTTTTACTGTTTGAACACAGAAAATGTTCAAAGTTAAAAATTTGCATTCTTTGTCAAAATCAAATTCTCGGAAACTAAGGATGCTGGCGAAAAACCATTTGCAGATTCGTATTCAGGGCCGAAAAATCTATAAGAATCGACTATTAAATATTAGAAGTCTAAAACAAAGTTACAATTTATTGAACGGTGTAATTGTAGATCAGCGGCAGTTCACTAAATCGGGCGCTAACTAAAATTTCGTTCCAATAAATGGAGTTCGAATAACTGGACTTCTACTTTACATACATTTTTTGAATTCTTATGAAAAATGTTCCGAATGTTTAAAATTTTAACAAATTTTCCAACGACAGAAGGACCACTCTTAAATTTAGGTATATTCAGACATCTTGGGCGGGAGAGTTGTCAGGGGGGGTGCGGGGACGGATGAGGACATGAGGGCTATCGCGGAACGAGAACGAAGAGGAAGCGCGAGGGATAGTGGGAAGAAGTGACGGTGAGGGTGAGGGGGGGGGGACGAGAAAGATAGAAACTGTGAAGTAAATGGGAGAGAGTAGGTTGAATTAATACAATCACAGGGGTGGCTCACCACTCGCAGTCTGCGTGGGGAGAGACGAGAAACGGGCGAGATATAACCACCCCTTTGCTTGTCATCGAAATTATACGCTGCCAACACTCGACCTCGTTTACGACTTCTCTCTATCCATCTCTCTCGCGTTCTCTCTTCTGAATTCCTCTCCGGGAGACCTACGTACGTACGTACGACGGCGAGGCAGCAGACGAGTTTCAAAATTAGGACTGAGAGAGGAAGAGGGTCAAATATGGCGGCGCGTAACGAGCTGTTGTCGTTTCTGTTATCGAAGGGGTTGTGTTTTCACGAACGGCACGAGAGGTCTCGAAATGTAACACGATTAACTCTGAACTCCCGTTTCGCGCACGCTGTCTTGCTCAGCCAATCCGAATTAATGTTCTCCAGGATTTCCGTTTTCTTAACGAGCGAAAACTCCACGTGAATCCACGGGTTCCCCGCGAGCGTTTCGTTTTTTGTAGACCGGTTTCGTTCACTCGAGTATCGTTCGCTACGTGCTTTTTCTCATTTCATTGGAATATACCAGCGGTGAACGTGTTATTGTGGTACGGGAGTAGCGGCACTGAAACATTTTATACTTCATATTCGATTTCCAACTCGATTGCGTTTAGCTCGCTGAGAAATAAGTGGTGAGACCGGTGTTCTTGCTTTTCGAGTATTATAATTTATTATATTGTACTATAAATAGGTAAGGTTATTGAAATGACATCTTTTAGAGTCAGTTAAATTTGGCAAAGTTTCGTTTTTATCATGATATAAAAATGACTGAAGGAATTGTACAACTTTTGTTATAGTAACACCGAAACAGCAGTTATTTACCTACCAATCAATATGACAATAGTATTCCATAAATTCTCAGTTAGTATTTAAGATCGTTTATCGTTACTTCAATTAGAGATAGACTATCGACACAATTACTTTAAATATACATTCGAAACTTTCATTAATTCTGTCCTTTCGTTTTAAAAGTAAGAGATGCTAAATTTCACGATTTCCTTCAATCCTTACACAAACGGACTATGTATAGGATTGAAATTATATTCCTTTGCTACTTCCAAATTTATATCGCAACGGATTAGTATATAAGATTGTGTAATTCTTAACTTTGTATGAGAATATAGCATTATTATTCATAATTTCTAGGGATATTTATCATTTCTCATTTCTACTCTTTCAATATATTTGAAAGTTCATCAGAGTTGTTGAAACGTGCTTATAGAAAAGTCGGGGCTATAGCAATCGGGTCATTTATGGCAGGGAATTTTTACCAGCGCATTCAGCCAAGGACCGACCCGCGGCCTTTTGTTTTCAAATTGCCGTTAGACGTCGACGATGACCATCACCTGGGGTTCTTGGACAGCTGCAAACCACGTGCAGGACACTCATATTTTTATTAATTTTCGGTTTTTCCTGACCATCGATTCCCGGAACTCCAGGTCTACTTCGAGAAGGGGAACTTTAGCGCATCGTTCTCCCTTCCAACATTACAGACAAATTTTGCCACACCCACACCAACTCAGAACACCAATCATATACAAATACATCCACCACTCCAACACACCACTCAAGCCACACACAACCCTGTAGATATTTTCAGTACTACGACAACAAGACATTCTGTATCCAACATTAGTAGAGACCACTTCGTCAGTCTAGTGCGTTCTCAGATACCAAATACAGTTTCTACACACGACACCAGTGTCGATTCATTTTATTCCAACTATTCCGATAATATTAATTTATTCTTCGGAAAGCGACGTTCGTGAAATACTCCAACTTCAACATTTTTCGCGAACACTTCGCAACAAGAGTAAATAATCGCGTGCAACAAATATTGTTTTAATTTCCTATACACTTTATCTTCGTTGAACGAGTAACACCTCACTAATACAAACGTATTAATTTCGAGTAAATGACAGCCGAAAATTCTTCCACCGCTGTTTTCACTTCTCCGCCCTTTCGTACTGACGCTTCCTTAAAACATCAACCGTACTCAACCGAATTATAACTGGATCAAGGTTTTTGGACTTTTTGTACATTATTTATTATGTCGTGTTGCGAAATAACGATTTCAAGGCCGCCCGACTTTTAATTGTTTTATTCCCGTGAAGCCCTGGAAACCTGGATTTCTGGACAATTGTAGGTCGTATGGGTGTCGGCTATTATAAAATATGGGTCTATTTCTATTTTGTCAACAAAGACAGGTTTCAAGAGTTCAGGAACATCACGCGAGGACAAGCAAAGAAGTATGAGGTAACTGTATCTAATAACGCCTAGCACGTCATACCGCCACTTGTAACATTTCGTGAAGGAAATGCTAAAATCTGTTCATAATTGACTAATCTGGTGGCCAAGTATGTGTAGGAAGACGTGCTGTGGTTGTAACATCATATGAGCAACGTGTAGCAAATTAGAAGTACATCTGTAAATTTTGATAGTATAACATTTATTGAACCGTGACAATTTTACATCACAATGGGAGAGGACAAGTTTACAAATTCTGTGAATGCATCAATATCTACTGGGAGTGTCCAATTAATAGACATACTTCAACAATTTAATCCGTTCCAACGTTTTCGTTAACGGAAACAGTGTTTTTGTTTCTTAGCTAGCGTGCACTCAATATCATCTACCTTTCAGTGCAGAATTTGCTACTAATGGAAACACAAAATTTACAAATCTGAAGTTTGTTTACTCGGCATGTAAATATGATCGTCTCGAACAATAATACGTAATAATATAAATTATTTGAAATTGCATTTCTTTATTTTTATAATAAGAACATTTTTTAAACAAAATCCCATTAGAAAAGGTTTGGCAAAAAATGTCCAAAATATGGTTAAAAATAATAAACGCGCATACAAACATTATAACTTTAAAAGCTCATAAATACAAGAATTAATAAATATTTTTCAGACAGGCATGTTACTTTCTTACAATCTTATTTCGTATCTCGTCAGTTGAGAGCTATTTGAATTTGGCTAGACGATAATAGGTGAGCGCTTACTCCACCTCTCCATTGTTTGTCTAGCTTGGACATGACACATTTACAACAATGAAGCTACCAATTAGTCACTAGGGCAACCCTTCTACTTTTGTTACAATTTATTTACAATCCACTTTATTAACTTTCGTGTTTCAGCTGAAATCGTTCGCACAGTCAGTCCCGCTATTAGCCCACATTACTTCCGTTAATACGTATGCAATTTAATAAAGTGTTATTATTAGCTAACACAAACTGTTATAGTAATCTTAACCTAACTACCCCCACGAGGTTAGTTCGGGGAGTAAGACACACGTAAAGGGTCGCTGTTACGGTCAAGCATTGTGTATACGCAGTATCTTACTTCCGTCACACGTACTTACATATTCCGTGTGTTACGAGGAACGTAATGTGCCAAGGTGTAGAGGCAGCGCAACGAAATAAAAGGATCCGGAGGAAAAGATTTCTACCCCTAGAGACTAGAGAGTAGAACCAGGTTACGAGGGTTTTTAATAAAATCAGGCGATCGTTGAGGCGTGTCAAATGGAAATATGCACGTTCGTTCGAGGGATTTTGCGGACGGGAGAGAAGCTTTCCCGTTTGTAAAATGGGGGTGCGACTCGATAACGATGGAATTCATCCACCCACACTCTCGGCGAAAATAGTGGAGGAATGGGGCGACGGATCACGGTAGGGAGGGAAGGCAAGTTACGCGGGATGGGATGATGAGAAAAATTTTTTTCCTTTATTCCTTCCACTCGCCTGGACGTGTATCGTAATCAAGAAGGCGCGAGGTAGATTAGCGATTCGATATCGTGGAAGGTTTTTTCAGGGATTAGCTGCCTGAAGAAAATTTTCCGCAAGGCCGACCAATATCCTCCCAGTTGATATGGAAAAAAAGCCACGGATCGCCACGCAAACGGATTTGCAGAATTCATTACGCCACAAAACCATTTCGATCTACTGTTAACAACCGTGCCTATATCGCCTAACCGTTATATTACTAGCAGCTGCATTAAATTTGTCCAGTGTTAAAAGCGAAATGAAGACATGTACTAACAAATAACTAAAAATTAAAGGTATTTGCAAAATACAATTAAGGGGACTAAGCAATCATTTTTCGTGAAAAGAAATATTTCTTTTCCATTAATTTATAAGAAACTAAAATGCAAGTATCCTCTTACCTAATGTTTAATTCGGGACGGCCAAATGTCAGGCTGGCCGAACTGTAAGCGAAACACGATGTATATTTTGTTGTGTTACTCTCGAACATTCGGTGAGTCATTCAGGAGTATCTCGAACATTCGAGATACTCCTGATATAAAAATAAGAAGATCGCGCCTGTCAATCATTTCGACATCTGTAATGAAATAAAACGTATCATTCTGTTCTCTTTAAACGGTATCATTCTGTAATTCTGTTCTCTGCTCTCTTTAATAAGGTTTAAAACAAAATTGGTATGAAATATATATGTGCTTTCAAAGTGGCAGTGCAGACTGATAAATATTTCAACGTTTTTCTGTGGTTTTTCCCCAATCCCAATGTCTTGAAAAATCACGTAATTTAATTTCACAATATTAGATCCGTAGTTTCCCGTTGAACCTAAAAAATCAAAAATGGAAACATAATTAGAGGTTCAGCGGGAAATGGCACATGTTTTACACATTCTGCATTTTGTTCAAGTCGATCCGAACCTCCGTGCATTCGCAATCAGGGAAAACGCAAGAGAGAGAAAAGGTTTTTTTCACATTTCAAAGTACTTTTACTTACAGTTACCCCACACCTCGCTTAACGAGCTCGAGCAAAGTAGTATGATGTTTCTAATGCTTCCTCAATATCAGCCTGTTATTACTGATCGATTTTTCTTTGGATTCGGCTTGTTTTGAATCTATTTCACTGTTCAACACCAATCTGGACTTCTAACATTCAATAGCTGTTTCTCGTAGATTTTTGTGCCTGCGTACGAATCTCAAAACGGTTTTTCGCCAGCACCCCTAGTTCTCAAGAAACTTGATTTTGAAAGAAAATGCAAGTTTTTAACTTTAAAGATTTTCTGTGTTCAAACAATAACAGTTATTCTGTTGATTGTTGCGTCAAATTATTTTACAAACTCTCCCAAATGAAATAATTTATATTGTTATTGCATTATGAACATATAAACATGTTTCAACAACGATCAAACGGAAAAAAACACGCGAATACACCAATTCTTGCGGATATTTAAAATTTATTTCAAAAAGTAAGGGTCTAGGGGAAAATATGACTGCACCACGCGATACAGCAGACATTTTTCTTTCGGAAAACATCAAAATAAATAGTCAGTCACGTTTTGTTTTCAATACTGAAAAGAAAAAGTTTGGCAAAACATACGGCGTCGACACTGGCACTCAACAGCGTTAAATCGGCAACCGCTTAGTGGATTCGTTTAAAATTTTTCAGGAAAGTGTCAAGGAAAGTTACAAAATCTGTTTTGTTTTAAATAGGGAAGCGAAATAGTTGAGCAAAACACGCGGGGCGAACAGTGGTGGCCGTGCGCTGATTGTGAGTGGTACGCAAGGCGACCGCCATCACTGAGTACCACTGCCGCCGCCGTGTGTTTTGCTGAATTATTTCGCTTCCCTATTTAAAACAAAACAGATTTTGTAACTTTCCTTTACACTTTCCTGAGCAGAAAGGTCTGCTCTATCGCGTGCTATGGTTAGATTGTCTTCTAAACCTTCAATTTTTCAAATGAAGTAAAGAATATCAGCAAAAAGTGTTGCGTTTGCGGTGTCCCTTTCACTTTAAACATTATTTAAAGATATTTAGATGTCTATAATATAATAACAGTTTATATCGGCAGTTCTGTTACGACTGTCGTAACGTTCAGACGTACCTGTAAACAGAGCTCTCTCGATCGCGAGTCACCTTGTCCCCCGAAAGTGATTGTTGGTATCGATAGGGACAGTAATATAACTAAATTACCGCAAGTGGGTCAAAGACAATGACCACCACCTACCAAGGAGGTGCTCTGACCCCTGACTACAGGGGCAAAGAACCCTCTGACTACGGAGGAAGAAAAATACTACAGTCTCGAGAACCAAGAAATGTAACCTTCCCCAAAAGGGATCAAGCTATTGTTCTACAAACCATAGAAGGATTTACAATCAAGGATTACGTAAGTCAGATAGTAAAATTAATGAACTCGGTGAACATCAGATTTATATCCAGAATATCCAATAGTAGAATTTGCATGTATTTATGTTCTAAACAAATAGCAGATGAACTAGTTGAAATAAAACAAAAAATTAAGATAGGAAACACAAAAGTTAACATCACACCACTCATGTCACGAACGAAAAGAGTCATTTTATCCAACGTCAATCCAGAAATACCCCATGATATAATTGGAAAAACTTTAAAAGATTTGGGAATCCGCCTAGAATCCAAAGTATCATTTATAAGAGCGGGGATATCTGAACCCGGTCTGTCGCACATACTCAGCCTAAGGAGACAGGCCTACATTCATCCGAACGATATAAAAAAAATCCCTGAATCAATCTGTCGGTTACCTACGAGAATATGATATCCGGACATTCCTATCATCGGACGGCTTAACATGTTTTATTTGTAAAAAAGAGGGTCACTTAGCGAGACATTGCCCCACAGGAAATAACCAAGCAAATTCAAAAGTATTCACACAAATCTCAGTTCAAAAAGAAAAAACGCAAACTTGTGTGTAACACAGAATCCAACATCATAAATATTACAAACACCGATACAAACATGGATACAAATCTCACTAGAAACGGTCAGAACGAAACGATCTGTACCATAGTAGAGGACACTAATATAAACAGAACCAAACGCCCTCTCTCTTACTCATTTGAATCCTACGCACTCAGCCAAACAGATAATCTCTCTGACTCAGAAGCCAGCATTTATTAATTGTCACAACTGGGCGAAGAACAAAAAGCTGAAGAAATAGAAAAACCCTTCAAGTCACCCAAACCTAAGACCAAGAAAAAAAGAATAGAACATGGAAATAAAACGAGAACAAAAAACATAGACACAGCTCTCATACCAACCAGACAGAAAATCGAAGAATATCAAAACAGATTTCCCCTAAATTACACGATCTTCGCTAGCTTTATAGAAAAGGCTACTCTAACCTTCCCATTCACGGTATAACCAAAGAATACACCCTGGACTTCAAAGCCATGTCTAATATGATGAGCAATATAAATGAAATGACAGACTCAACATTCAATAATGATATCACGATCGACGAAATCAAAGCCACCCTCCATCAATGCAAAAATTCAAGTCCAGAGCCAGATAAAATTCCCAACGTAATACTCAAAAACCTACCACATAAAGGATTAGGAACTATCACTCACCTGTTTAATGAAATATAGAATAAAGGCATATTCCCCAGTATCTGAAAAGAAGCTGTAATCGTTTCTATTCCTAAACCAGGAAAAGACAAGAGCAGAGCCAAAAATTATAGACCTATACCGCTAACCTGTACACTCTGTAAATTAATGGAAAAACTCCTCAACAAAAGATTTAAAACACTGCTAGAAAAACGTGACATAATCTCCCTGCAGCAAAGTGGTTTTCGCCAAAACAGATCGACATCAGACCACCTCGTATCTCTCGATATTTATCACCGACGCATTCATAAAAAGATTTCATATAATCGTAGTGAGCCTCGACTTAGAAAGAGCCTATGAAATGATCTGGTGTGAAATAATAATTGTCATTCTAAACAAGTTGGAAGTAAGAGGGAAAATGTTTGCGTTTATACAAAATTTCTTGAAAAAAGGAACGATCCAAGTCATGATTAACGGCCTGCTATCTAGTAAAATCCAGACACAAAATGGAGTTCCTCAAGGCTCTGTTTTGAGTGTTACCTTATTTTTACTCGCAATTAATGATATAGTCAATTATGTTAAATCCCCAACCAAAAGCTTCTTCCTCGCTGATGATCTGACAATTCTCTGCGGCGGAAAAAATATAAATATAACCAAAGGTATAATACAAGATACTATTAATAACATCCATGACTGGACACTAACAACTGGATTCAAATTTTCTCCTAACAAAACTGAATGTATGGCGTTTGCACGGAAAAAGAATCGTACGAATAATGTAGAACTCACACTACACAACGCACCAATCACAGAAGTTACCGAAATGAAAATACTTGGAATGACCTTCGACTAAAAGCTAATTTGGGAAAAACACAGTGAGAAACTAAAGAAAGAATGCAACAAAAGAATGAATATCCTTAAAATACTTGCAGCCACAAACTGGGGTGCGGATATGAAAGTTCTCACTAACACGTACAAATCAATTATTATGTCAAAACTAGACTATGGTTCGATTGTTTATTGTTCAAGCAAAGAAGTTACTCGCCTAAACCCTATCCACCACTCAGGTCTCCAGATCGCGTTAGGAGCTTATCGGACGAGCTCAATAACCAGCCTACTAGCCGAAAGTGGAATGCCACCCTTAAAATACAGAAGGCTCAAGCTAATGCCAAACTACGCGAGCAAAATAGCAGCCACACCTAAAAACCCAACTTTCAAAAGTATATTTGGGAAAACTAAGGACAAGAATTATTTAAACAACCCAAAATACCCAGCCCCTCTGGGCATGCGACTGAAACAATACCTAAAAACAAATAACCTTTCGCTCCCAAAAATCCTAACCAAAGACATACCTCCAGAACAACAATACGTACTATCTATCCAAACACTAGAAAACTACAGCCCCAATAACAATATATATATATACACACACACACGCATTTGGATCGAACAGTAAAGGCACAAATCAGATTATCGTGAGTAACTATTCAGAAAAAATCACGTACTCCTTCCCACTTATACTGTCACGATTCTGCTCCTAAGTTTTGGCAATATCAATAGCCCAAGATAACCTCAAATACAAAACTCACGACAAATATCTTATATCTACCAACTCGGAAGCACTCTTAAGAGAAATTAAGAACCCCTAGACCAAAAGCTCCATTATAATTTCTGTCCAAAACAAAATTAAGAAGCTAGAACACAGCCAACTGGAAGTAGAACTATGCTTACGAAGACGCCCAAACCCATTTTGTTAAAATAATGAAAAATTAATGGAACCAGGAATGGAAAGACTTAAAAAGGACCGCTCTACATGAAATTAGGAACAGCAATCTTATGAAGAACCCAGGCCATTAAATTAGACAGAGCTCAACAAGTTATCATAACTAGACTACGAATAGGAGATTCCGCAATAACCCGCAAGCCACAAGTACCTATTGGACGGAAATACCCCACCAAAATGCTCGATGTGTGACACACACCTATTAATTAATCATATAATACTCTAGTGTGTAAAACATAACTCCTTAAGAGCAAGGTACAGATTCGTCAGTGATATCAAGGCTTGCTTGAATAAAACAGAAGATATCATAAAAATTTTATTATTCATCAACGACGCTTAAAAAGAATTTAAAAAGAACCCTGTAATCAACTATGATCAATTGTATTATCTTACAGCATTCCTATAAAAGCAGATACGTAAGATAGACTATGTATTACATTAGGAAATTGTAATTATCGCACAATTCATGTAAACAATAGGCAAATGTAGTCGCTAATGACCCTTGGTCGATGCGACAATAAATAAACCAATAAACAAAAAAAAAATAGTTTATATCATTTTGTTTGAAGAGTCCAGAGAATTATGTCGTGTCAAAAGAAATAGCATAACTATTACTGTAAAAGTACAACACAGTTCCAAAGTTGAAAATTTGCAATTTTTAAAAAAATTGATTGTTTCAAAAACTGGACGTACTGAAAAGAAACGATTTGTAGATTCGTACTCAGCTGATAAAGGTCTATCAGAAACGCTTATTGAAAGGGGAAAACATTTTTAGGTGTTGGACAGTGTTATTGAAGACAATTTATAGTGCAATTAATTATTAAATAAATTGCTTTTTATTAGGGAACTTATACTTTTCTCCAACCAGCAAACAGCATTTTCTGCAAAAGACATAATAATTCCTTAGTTACCTAAATAAAGCAGAACTTTTCATATTATAACATTTTTCTTCATGTATTTTTACATAACCCTGTAAATACATATAACAAATCAGTAGTTCTAAGTGCAGGCAATAAACAAGCCAAAACCGAGGTGAACTTATAATTTTGTCCAGCACTGTATACAGGGTAATAATAAAATACAGCATTCATGAATTATAAAAACTTATCTGAAAGAGGAAAGATAATATAATACGGATATACATACATATGTACAGGGTGACAATAAAATACCTGCAATTTTTTTTGCTCAGGTGATTGTTCTGTTTTTATTATTTTTCGTTTACAATGAATGCTATATTTGAATTCCGCCGGAAATTCTGTATATCCTAGTGCTGCCCTCTATGAACTTTTATGACATTATACGATTCAAAAAATGGTGAAAGAAGCTCGTATCTCGGCTATAAATTTGTACAAAAAGGGATATAAAGCAAAAGCTATATCGAAACTGCTCAAAATGCCACTTAGAACCATGTACGATGCTATCAAACGATACAAGGAGACTGGTGGATGTGAAGATAGATAAGGAAGGGGACGAAAACCAGTAGTTGTTACTTCGGATAATCTCAACAAAATACGTTGCCGAATTTATCGTAATTCTGTCCAATCGATGCGACAAATGGCTAGAACCATTGGCATCAACCGCGAATCACTTCGATTGATGGTTAAAAACGGCCTAAAATGCCATTCTTATTAGCTGGTTCGGTGTCATTATCTGACGGAAGAAATGACAAAGCAACGAAGGAAGAAAGCGAGGAAGTTGCTTCAGCTGGTCGCGTGTTGTCGTCACCGTTCTGTACTTTTTACGGATGAAAAAATGTTTACAATTGAGCGATGTCGTAATCGTCAGAACGATAGACAATTGTTGCCAAAGGGCTCAAATAAGTCAGCAAGGCGAGTTTCTGTGGAACGTTGCCATTTTCCGACTTCTGGAATGGTTTGGGCCGGCATTTGCGCGACAGGCAAAACGCCGTTGGTTTTTGTCGACAAAGGCTTAAAAATCAACGCCATCACCTATTAACAACGCATCCTTGGAGATGTACTCTACCCGTGGGCACGTCAGCACTTCGGAAAGAATAAGTGGATTTTACAACAAGATGTGGGATAGAACGATATGGCCTTCAAATTGACTCGATCTCAACGCAATGGATTATTCAGTTTGGTCAAATTTGAAGAGAAAACTCTCCTCTAAAAGTGTGTGTGTAGATGAGTGTGCGACCCTCGCACATAATTTTATGAAGCGACTCAGACCTTGTGTAAAGGCTAAATGAGGACATTTTGAATACTTATTGTAAAATTGTATTTAGCGTTTTGTATTCTTTAAAATAAAATAAAAATTGTTTTAATGCGATGAGTTTTCATAGTGTTATCGTCTTCGAAAGTATTGCGGGTATTTCATTGTCAGCCTGTATATGCTCAAATAGTACAAAAAGGTCTCATGCACGTCCGGAGGACATACATTCCGGACGTTCTGTACATTCGGAGGATGTCCCGAAAAGCTCCATATGTCACCGTTAGGTCCTCGTTAAGTTCTTTAAATGTCCTAGGAAAGTCCTATTTACAAAGTGGAACGACCTGAGGATGTCCTGTGTTAACATTCTCAGAACGTTTTCCGAATGTGTACAAGTAACATTCTCTGTACGTTTTGGGAATATTTAAAGAGTTTTTAAAAACGCTATGGTAATGTCTTGAAAAACGTATAAGAAACGTGTCCCAAATGTTTAAAATTACGGTTAGATTTCATTCCGTGCCAGATGATAGAAATTAGGTTTGGTTAATTTGTGTTTAATAAATAAAAGATTAACTTTCTTGCGATTTCCGCACTTAGTAGAAATTAGATCAAGTTAGTTCCTGTTAATAAATAAAAGGTTATATTTCCTATAAGGAATTATTATGAAAATCTATGTCTGGGGGTTATGATCTGTGTGTACATTGTGTTTATTTTTATTTTCAAAGCAAAATACTGATTGTGTGTTGGTTAGAGACAGTTGAAGAAAAAAAATCACTCATTCAAAGCAAAGTACTGATTGTGTATTGGTTAGAGACAGTTGAAGAAAAAAAATATTTTTCCATATTTCTGAAGTTTCGACACAAAATCATTCGTGTCGTTACACTTCTCTATTGATTCGCTAAAGAATGACACCTTGCTCATGGGTTCCATCACTTTGCACAGAATGACATTGAGCCAAAATTACTAAACAAAACCATCCGCAATGTAAGTCCTAAAAACATTCGTAAGACTTAAGCAACGGACATTCCTAGAACATTCGAAATTTAAATCTTACGAACATTCTAGGGATATCCAAAACGGACGTAGGACTTTCGGATGCTATAAACTGGACATGAAACGGACGTCCGTTGGATTTACGGTGCTATCGGGGATGTGCATGTATGTCTGTACGTATAATACAGGGTATCCAGAAAATCGTGGTACAACTGGCCAGATGATGATTCTATAAAAAAAATAAGTTGACATAAAAGAATAAGTTTCTTTTCGTTTGAGGTCTCGGTTTCGAGAAAATCGAATTTGAAAATTACATAATCCTAAATGCGTGTATTCGTCATGGTAGTAATTAGAAACGGAATGCCATTGCTCATTAGCAGACACGCTAGCTAATTGTACAAGTCCTATTCAATTGCACGCGTATCCATCAGATTTTCCAATTTGATTATCTCGAAAACGAAGGCTTAAATGAAAAAACTTATTCCTTTCTCTACTTATTTTTGCATGTAGAATCACCACCTGGTCTGCTGTACAGTGTACCACAATTGTGAGGATACCATGTTTACAATAAAGTTAAATATTAGAACAAAGTTACAGATTAATATGTTTTTCAGTTTCTTAAAAGTGTGACACATGTCATATACTTTTGATACCCCAAAACTGAAAATGAGGTAGATGAAGCGATATTGTAAATGAGAAAAATGGATGTGCATAACCAATTAAGTAAAAAGTATAACTTGGGGAAATACACAGAATTTCGTATTTTTAATCAGTGCACAGTTTAAGGTGAGTTGATTTTGTGTATGTAGTCTGGTATACAATTGTTTGGTAAAAGAGATATTTGGTCAAAGTGATTTTAATCTGCGGTAATGGTTAAAGAAGTATGAAGCGATATAATTTATACATTATTGTTGTATATGATACATTAAGTACTCTGTACTAGGGAATAACTGCCATATTCATGCAACCGATGTTTTTGAAGTATTCCCTTATTGTTTATGACAGATATATACTAGAGTGAGTCATACGTTCTTTCACAATTCAAGCGCGATGTATACAGGATTGGCCGTAATAGGTTCCCTAGAACAGGGAACAGGGATGTTCCTTAATGAAAAATCTGTCGATAGTTTAGAATAAAAGTTTTGGAAATAATGTTCTGGTTGCAAGAAAAGGCAATTTCAAAAATTGTTACTTATTCTACTTATTTTAAGTACGAATCATGCGTATCAGATACACATATAATTACAAGGCGACTTCTGCGAAAACAAAACCTTATATGCACTTTCATTGTAGATTTTAGAATTCTTTGTTCACAAAACTATTTTATTCACACCCTAATATTACAGTACTACAGTTGTAATTTATAATAATTTATAATTATCATTAATCGAAGTGGTCCAACGAATAATTTGAATAACAATGAAACTTTATTGATTCATCGAGAAGAATAATCCGCATCGTATCTTGCGTTTACCTTTAATTCGCTATAAATAAGGGTACCCTAATTTGATATTTAGTCGTCTGCTAGTTAACTTGTTTGGGCTGTGACACTCTTTGTTGACTATGTCAGCAATAACGAATTAGCCTCTATAAGTACATGCACGTACATATACATGTACACCTTTGACAATCGACAATTTAAGAATCATCACTATGGTGAACATCGAGAAAAAGAAAACACTATCATTTCGAATATACACAGCGTAATAACGTCGCTGGAATAAAATAATCTGATGAGAAAACAGCTTGATTTTATCGTATTATTTATTTCTAGAATATTGATGACAAAAAAATAAAAATCAGAATCTCTTTTACTATACTAATATGGTAAAATAATACATATATTAAATACAGTTTTTATTACATTTCTATAAATAATATGTTTAAGAGACTGCAAATAACATGAATTTTAGGATTAAACTATTTATCATTTCAACAGGGGTGATTTACGAATTTATGTTAACTGGACATTTTTCGTCAATTTTATTGAACCCTCCTCCTTCGACCCTCTTTGACTCACCCCTTATAATTCGACCATATTGTGTAACGGATCAAGGGCTTTAATCTAATAAGATTTCTGTGCGCGCACGCACGCACACACACGCACGCACACGCACACACACACACACACACACGCACGCACACGCACACACACACACACACACACACACACACACATATTTATACAGGGTGGGGCAATAACTATTACCACCAGAGATATCTTCGAAACTTTAAGGTTCACAGAAACATTTGTTTAACCAAAATTGCTCAGTACCAAAAGAGCCATCCGCTAGTGCTAACGATTTTTTTCAGGAGGAGGTACTTTGGATATTTCAAGGTTACCTCCATTTTTTTAAATGGATCGGTATGTTTTTGTTTCCGTAGAATGATAGAGGAGCTTCAAACGAGTTCAACGACCTATTGCATAAGATCATAGTAGGTGCTCAAAATGATGACCATCACTATCAATGCAGCCCTGCATTCTCTTTACAACTGATTGACGTGCAAGTCTTATAACGTCAGAACTTGAGGTGTAGTTGGTACTTGTTTGTACACTTTACCTTTCAATATGCCCCATAGAAAGAAGTCTAGAGGTATCAAGTCTGGCGAACGAGCTGGTCACGATATTGGACCGCCGCGTCCAATCCAACGATTTTGAAATGTTTCATCGAGGTCCCTTCGCGCAATCGATGAATAATGTGCTGGGCATCCATCATGTTGATACCACATGGTTTGTCGTGTAAGTAAAGGCAATTCTTTTAGCAAAGGACCCAATGTATCCTTGATAAAATTAACCTAGATGTTGCCATTCAAATTTCCATTGATAAAATGAGGACCAGTATTTTATCACCTGTGATACTGCACACATATGTTCACAGACCATTGTCTTTAGTGTTCAATCTGCTGCAGCCAATGTGGGATTTCACAGTCATAAATACAAAGCATATCGATCTGCTCTACAAACGGATACATCGTGCCGGTTGACCAATACGATTCTACTCTTATCATGTTTATCTTATTCTGCAAACTTATTAAAGTGTCCTTCAAACAGTGTTTATTTTTAGTGAAGTAAACTGTAAGCATTATCGCCTTTCTCTGCTTTCTATGACCTTCAATGACCTTATGTAATATGTCATTGAACTCGTTTTAAGCTCCTCTACCATTTTACGGAAACAAAAACATACAGATCCATTAAAAAAAATGGAGGTGACCTTGAAATATCCAAAGCACCTCTACCTGCAAAACTATAAGCGCCATCGGATGGCTCTCTTCGTACTGTGCAATTTTGGTTAAACAAGTATTTCTGTGAACCTTATAATGTCGAAGATCATCTGATGTGGTAATAGTTATTGTCCCACCCTGTATATATGTTAAATACTGTTTTTCATAGTGTTAAGCTATTTCCGTTTTTATCTTTGTTGCTTTTTATTTATTAAGATGGTTTCTTATAAATTAATGTATTTTTACTAGAAAATCTGTTTTTTTTTAATCTAAGTACAGCGATTGATTGAAGAAGTTACAATTTTAATATTGTTTCGACTATTTACTGCATAGTGGTTATACTTTAAAATCTCTCGTATGTATAATTACAAAAAAATTTTAATCTCTATTATAAACACTTTGGGCGAAATTCTGACAAAATATTTTGAAAATTTTCTACTGCTGAAACACTTATTATTCCAAAAACCAGATGCGCATAAATAAAACAGCAAATATCATATTGCAAATGTTTTCCACTGATTTCTGAAATGATATCAAAAGCAAGCAATTATCGCTTTTTATGTACCTACTGCAATGTCTCAATGAGGAATTAATTTTCGAATAATTAGTTTTCTATTGACTACCGCGTTTGAAGATCGTAAAAAACGCACGAATGGTTCGCGCGTTAAAGTATGTCACGTTGGAATCGTGTAGTGTACACGGTGAAGTCGATAAACGTGACAAATAGCGAGGTATACGCTTGACAACCGATCGTGTCGAAGGTAACGTCGAAGTTGCTTCGAACACTTATGGGGTGCCATTCGTTTTATGAGCCTTCTTATCGGCCCGCTGCCAGCCCATAAACGCATCTCTTCCATATACGAAGCGTTGTGACGCGTTTACGCGGTGGATGCCACTGGTCTGTATTTATCGAGTGCTTTGCAAACGCATAATATCGGTAGGTTTATCAGTTGCGTTATATACAGGCTTGTATTTTATTGAAAAAAGAGAAGCGACATAAAAATTGATATCATTCAAACTTCTTCTATTGCACAAAACGACAAGTACACATGTGTATAAAGTTACTCACAGAAGTATCTGCTCATACCATGTGTATAATATATTCTACGTACATACACACTTAATAATGTCAAAGGCACTATTAAAAGTGATTGTTTATATTAGATGTAAGTCAGTAAGCATTCAACTAAGAAGTTATGTACAGATTACTTAAGAAATGTCTTGTTATATTTGAGAATGGTAGAAAACTGCATGCACCGAAAGTTACAAGAAAAAAGTCAGTTCGATCTTTGCACAATAGATTAAAACTTCCAGTATTATCGTAATGATATCCAATGAAGTATTAATTCATTGAAAATAAGTTTGCATGAAATAAATATAGCCATTTTGCGGATAATTGTGTGTGTGTGTGTGTGTTGTTTTGCTACTTCCAGTGATAGTAAGAATTTTTAAAATGAACTATGTATAATTTTTCAATTGAGCGCATTCTAGTTGAACGTACATTAATCAAGATTTATTCTAATGCGAATTATAACTAATATTTGTAACTTTAACAATGATCAAATACATAAAATACGTTATACAAAAGTATTTATGGTATTGAATATAGAGTGCCTAGGGTATATTAAAGTGTGATATGCAATATTATACTTACGCTAATGTGATATGTTGACTGAAGAGTTCTACCCACAGAAGTAATATTCTTGAATAACAATACTAGAAACAAACTACAGTGGGTGATAAAACTATGAGAGCCACCTGCATGAATTGACGATGTTACGATTTTAACTGTATTTTCTGTAGTTCCATAAGCCAAGTTCATTTTTTTTATGTATTGTTAATTAAGAATTACCCAGTCTAAAATCGTTAATATCGTGACTATATTTCCACACAACCACAGAAGACCATATTTTTTGTACTGTGACTGTGATGATTTTATCACTGACTAAGGATAACCACCAATCAGCTTCTTACGTGTTCATGTCACAATAATTCATCGATAATTATCGCTTTTATCCTCGAAAATGAATCGCCTAGGAGTCTACTTTCATTTGGACACAGGCATACGAACAATTTTCGAAATCAGGTAACTCTCGAGGGTCATTATTATGTCGATAAATTGCATAATATAGGGTAATGAAACTGGCGCGAAATATGTAATTTGTGTAACACATTAAAGTTATTAATTTCACAAAATCAAATCTGGTGATCTAGGATTTATAGCCGGGAATGTATTTACGATCACTGAGATTTGTAGCCCCTGTAATACAGTCGAATATCGGAATACCTGAACATAGAAAAATCATAGTGCATAATGCAGGTATACTTCTTTAATTTAGAAAATAGGAGTTAAAAATATGGTCAGTATTCTCACAATGATTAAGAAATTCTTTCCTCTTTATTTGTCAACATCACTAACACATAGAGTAAGACAAGAGAAATATAATACTTACATTTTTTATAAAGATTATAAAATATGCATAGAGATATGAAAATAGAAAATACTACAAAGAGGGTAATCAAGATGGTACAGACAAATTCTACGTCACGTCATATTCAAAAACATTTGAATAATGTCGTTTTCCTTTTATACGTATAACGCGATTTACTTCTGATTTTAGAATATTGTAGTCGACATTGAAACAAATTGAGTGATATACTATTAATAAGATAAATTTCTATCTATTCATTTTTAGTATCACATTCTAGTAAAACCTAAGTCCAATTCTACAGAGTATCCAGTAAACTGTGATATATCAGTGAACGAGATTATTCTACGTGCAGAAAAAGGGCGATAATGTGGGATGCAATGTTTTCGTACGATACCGCGTTTCTGATCACTAAGCCTGTCTATCTATTGATTCTGAATTATTTTGATATTTCCTTTACCTGTAATGCCGTACTGCCGCTACTGTTTACTTCAAGTAGAAATAGCACGCAATCGTCAGACACGCTAGACCAGTGAAACATAATCAAAAGTGCGGGTGTTCGTACTCAGTTTCGATTTATTTTTGTACGTAGAACACCTTTCAAGTATATGTATATCTCGAATAATGCCGCGTTCTGTATACTAAAAATTCCCAATACACTCTATCAGGTGCACACATTTTCTCATCAACTTAAAAAGTTCGACCACGCTCGTCAATCCTTCCATTCGTGATTCTGGAAAGACATCGGTACCCCCTTATCTTCGACCAGCAGGTTATCACTGACGGTTTGAGATTATGAATTTAAAGAAAAGGAGGACCCGAAGGGTGGATAAGGATCACCATCGTCTACGGTTATCCTCGGTTCGAGATTACTGTGTGAGGCATCGGTGAGTGTGTGTGTAGCTACGATACAGAGAGAGAGAGAGAGAGAGAGATACAGCCGTCTGTCGTTTTGTATATCTACCCTCGCACGGTGGAAATTTCGTTACGGGGGTGATTTTCTGCGGGGGATGGCCAGCCCCGTCCCCGCTTTAAACCTGATTGGATGCAGAGTTATCTCGCGCTGCGTTACTTCCGGATGATTGGTCGCTGCGGTCGTCATGACTACCTCACCACCGCCACCCCCACATACTCTACACCCGCACCACCCTTCATCCCACCAGCAGTCATCCCTTTGTTACGTCTCTCTTTTACACAAGTCGGCTGCTCTCTCTGTCCCACTACCCTGTTCTCTGTTCCTCTCCGTTTCCATTTTCCTGTCTGTGTCGGCCTATCTGTTTCTTCTTCTTCTTCTTTCAGAGGTACGCTTTGTCCGTCTAGATGTTTGGATAACGCGTGACTCTTCCTACAGGCCATCCTCTGAGCCCAACCACCAGGGGAACTCTCTGCGTTCAGCGTCTCTGGCTACTCGTGAAATTGTAGCGAGTACAATGATCATGTACATACTTTGATTCTACGTTCGGCAAGTGGTTGAAAAGAATCACTTCAGATTATTTGAACTTTTAATGGTTCTTGTCACTGTACAATGGGTCGATTAATGTGTACGCAAGATGTATCCGTGGATTTTAATTAATAATAAACCACAAAACCGTTCCTAGGTATAAGTATTTCGAACTCCATCATTATAAGATTTCGATACCATGTGCGATGTACTTGATCACATCGTAAGCTTCAAGACAAATCTACGAATTTGAAATTTAATTTAACTCTTATACAGACGTTCATTTTGAGAGTTAACTCTGAAAGTTTGATGTAATTAGTGATTTCGAATTGAGAAGAAAAAATAATAAAATATATTTTTTACAATAAGCCAACCGTTATTGTTCCGTAGAAATTTTACTCTCTTGGGTCTCGATTAATCTAACCCTCGTATTCACAAAGTTCAGATTCGCTTAAGTGATTTAGCATGCAGTATTCTTATTAGGTGTAGTAGAATGTGCTTCGCTATTGAAAGACGGTCTATTACTTACAGGGTTGCTATTACTAGATTTACAATTAGCTGAAGTAGCTTACTTGTGGAACTCAAACCTATTGCTTAAAGTCCAAAGTGAATCGATCTAGAATTGTATTTGCACGATTATTATTAAACACTCAAGATCTCCATTGTTTGACATCTTACAGTGTTTTGCTTTGGAGTGTCTTAGGAAAAGGCTGATAAACTTTCACATCATATTACAACTCATTGCGAACTGAAGAAATTCTTCCAACTATTAAATATACAGAATGACCCACATAAGTGTCGCAACAAAATTTCAGAACTTTCCTTGAACTTTACAAAAATTTATGTCGAACAAGAGTTGAATTATATTTAAGTGTGCATAACTTTCGTAAATCAGAGAGTTTCTTTATCTGCACATCTTTTCAAAAAATGAATGTTACCTTTCATGTTTTAACCCTCTGTGACCCCCGTTATTGTTACTGCTTTCGTCACCCTCTGGTACCTTTATGTCTTAACCTGTTTTTTTCATCTTACAAGCGTCCAATAAATGTGACAAAATTCACTGATACTTCCCATGGTCTCTATTACATGATTAAACAATTTATAAAATTGAATGTTAAAAAGTTACTTTAATAACAATCCCTTCGGTTCGTAGATACTTGTGCGTAAAATTTTCCTTGTACCATAAAATACCCAGGGGCCTCACGGATGGTTAAATGAAGCTGTAGCATTTGAAAAATATTTTTCATGAGAACAAATCATGAGAAATGCAAAGAGTATAAAGATGTTATGAAAAAAACACTAATAGCGGAAAAACAGTTAACATAAGCTGTTCAACGTCGTGGTGTATAACGACGCGGCGCAGCGCGGCGTTCGCTTCAGAAACAAAAAATGTAGTAGAACGTTACATAACTTCGGTTGACTTTTTATACGTTATTTGTGCCTCTGTGGTACTACATTATAGTTGTTTAATTTCTCATGACTCGTTCTACAAAAAAATATTTAAAAAATGCTGTAGTTCCTTTTAAGAGACAAAAGGTAATATATTCGTACCTACCCTCGAAGAAGTGCAGATAAAGATTCAAATATAACTCAACTATTATATAACACAATTTTTGGTAAAGTTCATGGAAAACCCTGAAATTTCGTGGGACACCCTGTACATGTAACAATCAGTTTTCTTAATTCTTCGTGTATTTAACGTTGTTTTATTTCGTTTTTATTTACGTTCTACGAATGTTGTTTCATTTGGCATTAAGGGAGAAGTATAAAGATAAGTATTAAAGGCAACTTGCATATACCGAAAGCTAGTATGCTGTTAGACAATAAAATGTTTATGTAGATCACGATAATTCACTTAAAAGTTTGTCATCAAATTACTAGAATACTGTTATCGGACCCTGTAAATAAAAAATCGGATAAACTATGCACTTATTAAAATATGTAATTGATATACACTCTTTTCCAATTGCACATGTAATTCTGATCTTGGTTAACATGTTACACTGTCAGTCCTTTTTTTCTGGCTAGTTCCGATCAAGCTCAACCAAATGCGAACATAGAGAAGGACAGCAAGCGATTACAATGGAAGTAAAGGAGATAGAGCGTCGCAAGAGACTCGTCGCACAGCACCCGATACTATCTATGTACATATATCTAATGCAGGGTTACCCAAACTTTTTCTGCAATGGAACACTTCGCAAACCCGGAAATTTTAACGGAACACTTAGCTTATTTTTTATGTTGGGTAATTCCTACTAGTAAAAATTACAAAAAAATGTTATTTAAACACGTTATTTATTTAATAATTATTTTTAAATATAAAACTATAATATAATATAAACATAAAGTATGAATAAATAAAGCACTTAATGACTTTGATGATAAAACCTTTCCAAATTGTCGCGGAACACCTATTCAGGTTCAGCGGAACATTGGTGTTCCGCGGAACACAGTTTGGGAAACCCTGATGTACTGTATAGAGCGTGTAATAAATCGTGCCGATGTGTCAACTACTAATCTACTGGGAATATTATTTTATTTTCCATTATATTTTCACAAAACCTGCAATAATATTTCGGTGACATTTTTTCATTAAAATACGCACAAACACAATCTTATTATTAGGTGAATAAAAAGTTTTAATCCATTCTACTCTAAAAGTAGAAGACTGATGATAGTTTTAATTATTATTTAATAATAATTTAACGAAATACATAATGATTCTCTTATGACACATGTATCGAGTTTCCGTAGAAATTTTTATTCTTATAAACAAATTGTTGGAACATTGTTATTATTCAATTTATATAATTGAATTATATTAATAAATTTACAGTTCTTGCGGTGTTTGCAACGTTCATTCCTCTCATTTTCATACTTATTTTTAAAAGTTCCTATTCATTTTTACGATACATAATATATTAACGTAATTGTTCATTGTTTCCACGAAACCATGGCAATCATATGACCTGCAGAAAATCCATAAAAACTTCTGCACTCATCCAACGGAATACTCTTTAATTGTATATAAGGGTCGATGTACGAGGTGTAACAATAAAGTTTCGAAAATAATTTATCTAAAAATTATATTTTGAAAATTAAACAGGTCTGAGGCCATTACCTTCAAACTATTTATGCAATATCCTTTGAAACTGTGCGGTGGATTCATTCATCCTAACATTTCTGGTACCCACTTTCTAGTATCTGGTTCAACACTTTCGCAAACGGCGATTCTAGCGTGCGACATAAGACTGAAGACGTATGCAATCTACAAAAATCTGTGGCTGATTACCTTACGGTTTTGAGATTACAGTGAGAACGAAAATAAAAACAAATACTTTAAAATATCATGCTTGTTACCATTTATTTTTTGCAATTGAAGGAAATTTTCAGGTTGCATCTAAACTGAAAAAAATTTAAATTTACAAATATGGGAATATTGAAATTCAAAAAACTTTTAAAATTCAGTAAATATAAATGAATCTATACAATAATCTTTTTGAATAAAAAAATAAGTAAATGGACTTACATAAAAATAGAATTTAATTTCTCTTTTTTCTGTGATAATTTATGAAGCATATTTGCCTGTACATAAAGAAAGTTTACCCGAAGAAGTGTACCGGACATTTCGGGATCGGGTCGGGTCGGGACAAGTCGAGTGGGAGCGACCGAGATCCCGACCAATGTCGGGATCTTCGGGTCCCGAATAATATTTTCGAGAACTTTTCCGTCTAACAGCAAAAAATTATACTATACGATACGAGGCCATATTGAATCTTTAGGTTCCTGATATGAACTGTAAATGCCAAATACGTTAACGATTCCAAATGGAATCCTGCGGTTGGACAGGGTTAATAATACAATCTTTAGTACACTAAATAAAATAAACGAGTAAAATAACGAGAGAAGAACAACGCGTTTTTTAAAGATTTTCAAAAAGCACGTAAACAAATATGTTTCGTTTTCTAATCAAAACTATTTTTAAATCCGTTCAAACGCTCATTTTCATGAAGTTGAAATCAATTTATTATTGGATAGCGCATGTGATCATAAATAATAAATATAAAGTCATTTGCGTCTCTATACATATAAAATGGCAACCAGTTGTACATATATTTTGAAATCACGTAAAATGACGGAAGTTATTATTGCCACTTGAACAGAAATAAAATTATTCTCGAAACTTCATAGTCGCACCTCGTAATGTAATATGCGTGTACAGTGTGACCTCTTTAACTGAATATTGTGGAATATTTCATTAGGGACCGAGGGTTTCAAAGATGTTCTTTCAAATGTACTTTACGGTATGGACGAGGACATTATTTTGTATCAATAATGTTATTGCAAGTAGAGTAGTGGAGAAGATTTAAGAATCAAGATAATTCTCTTAAGCGGTATATTTTTTTATTCATAATATGATAGGGTTTTATAGCGACAGCGTATTCTATTAATTGTATACATATAATTCAAATGTAAGACGAATGAATAGAAGACAATGATTACTTTCTTTTTGTATTAAAAGTGATACATTGTCAATCGGCGAAAAATCGGCTCGTTATTTGCTGTCTGAACTTGATTCATCGATGACGAGTTCACCTGTTTCTAGAGACATACAGTTTAATTCATTGTGTGAAGTTATAAGGGCTCAAAAATATTGTGATTTCAATTATCGAATTTGTGATTGTATTTATCATTCGCTATTTATCGTAGTTTTTTATTTTGACATTTCATACATTAGAGCAGAACTTTGTTCCGATGATTTTTCTAAAATGGTTCATTACAATTATTTCGGTGAACTAAAGTTTTTCGATGAATTTTATGCAAATAATTTGTTCGTTTGCCTAGTGACACACATTGTAGTGATTTAAAAGACGATATTTCTTCACTGTATTGACATGTACATAGTTTTGAATAACCGATTTAAATCAGAGCTTGGCAACTGCTGCTCCCACAGCAGAGTTCTCCTTTCCGCGCTAACCCTATTATGATCCTCTGGTGGTTCGCTGAAGCTGCGGTGGAAAGACTATTAGTGGGGTCCCCCAAACTTATTTGAAGGGAGAGTCTAAGGAATTTGAAAATTTCCTTTTCATATAATGTATTAACGGCAAAGCAATCTAACAGAAAATGAATGAGAAGTGATCGTAGTTCTTTATTGACATAAAAATCCGTAGTTCAGTAACGGACAACAATGATACTGATAATAAATAATTTTCCATGGATGGAAAAAGAACCGTTTGTGTGGAAGTGGTTCGGTCTCGGTACGAGAACCGCTTCTACTTTGCGACTGACGGTTCGGTTCCGGTACGAGAACCGCTTCCACTTTTGTGACTAACGGTTCTGTAATAGAGAAGCGGAACCCTGAATATATGCAAGAACCGATTCCACTCCAATTCTATTTATGGACAAAGCTCGCGCCAAACTTTGGAGTGTCGAACGTACAAAATTTGTCCTTTCTTTTAATTTAGAAGGTTTGCTCCATTTGAATAATACTTTTTGAAGTTAAAGTATTATTATTATGACACGGAAAATGAAAAATAAATTCTTGTATTGCAAAGTTTTATAAAAATTGCACAAAGTCCATTATTGACAACGCTCCTATCCATGCTATTTATCCTCATCCATCTTTATCCTTTCTTGATGAAAGAAGCTTAACACCATCTCATGGTTTCCATTGAGCAATGACACCTTTTCTTTTATAAATAATCAACAATCAAAGAAACTGATAAGTATAAATCTGATTATCATAAACAGAGTGTAATTGGCCACCTTGAAAACTTGACGTATGTTTAAACCGTACTGAAGTAATATGAGGTGCGAGGGTGCAAGTCGTACGATCCGCTGACCGTAATCGCCGAGCGTGCGATTCACTCCTGAAACGGGGCGCACCAGTCATTGACTGCTCAAAGCAGCTTATTGTAGGCAGAATTTGAAGGAATAAAATCATATACTTTTTTTAATTTTTCGACGCACGACCCTCCGGGAGAAATTGGAAATGAAAAATTTGTATCTAATTTTGCACGTTATAAAAATGATTTTTTAATTTAAGGAAATATTAATAAACAAGGAAAATTGAATTCGATACGATGAAAAGTTTCCAAGATAAATTTCATAACTACCTAGACCCCGGTTGCATGAAAATAGGCAAAAATTTCAAACTTTGACGGCTTGAATTTAAAAAAAAAGTGCGATACCCTGACATTGAGAGGAAAAAGTGATCGATTTGGCGTGGAATAACCCATGTGCTATTAGAAATTAATTTTCCAATTAATTTAAATTAGAATTTTTTATTACACTCTGATAGAACTGTCTGTTTCCTATTCAATTTCCTAGGACAATGTATGCGTTCATCTCCTTACATAAATTTTATCTTTCAATATTGTACCTTTTTTAACCTTCTCGACGCGTGTTTTGGTTTGCTCTAGGACAGTGTTTCCCAAAGTGAACAAAAAATTCTGGGGTTCGGCGAGATAAAGTGTCCTTTTTTATTAATTTTCTATTCATTCTTTTTCATAATTAGAAATTTATATCACTGAAATGTGGAATTATTTTATATTTCAATGTTACATTTATTATATGCGTTTTGTTATACGAATAAATTCTCCCTCCAAAACATACATAACAATTGTCGCGATTCTTGGAAAATCGTATATAAACGTTCCGCAACAAAAAAAGTTTGGGAACTACTGCTCTCGGATACACCGTGTAACCGTCCGTGGATTAGGAGAACCGCCAGAAAGGTAACCTGGAACCGCCTCTGAAACTCAAAAAACCGGTTCTAGTATCGTTTCTAAAATGAGCATTTAAAGGGGGAAGCGGTTCACATAAAAGTATCGATGATAGGTTTTTCGAGCGATTCTGTTATGGAATCGATTTCATGATCGGAACCTATTCTAAGTGGCGGAACCGGTTAAGAACAGCTTAAGAATCGCTTTGCAACGAGCTGTTCGGTTCTTTTTCCAACCCTGGGTGGGGACACTTGAGCGAGGCACCAGCAGACCATGGTGGGAGTAACCCGGAAGGGGAAATTCTCCAGTCGGAGCAGCAGTTGCCCGGCTCTGATCTTGATTGTCCAAAACAATATTGTAGTACATTTGTAATAAGCGTGATGTTCCCCTTTGCAAAGACAACTACTACACAGCCTACAATACATACATTAATACCACATTATCCGGTAGACTTGCCAGTATTCACAGATTTATCGACGGGCGACGTTTTAGCGATAGCAGGCTCGTTATAAGCTACAAAAGGTGTTCTAAACGTGAATTAAAACGAGATATATGTATGATCTAAAGAATGTTTAAAAAAAGAAAAGTTTATTCACATGTAAGCTTATTAAATGAATCACAGTTTGCACCCAAAGATTGGCATAATTATTTATAAATGGATGCATAAATCCATTTACAGCTCTTTTTCTCAGAACGTTGCTAGTAGAATAATTTTTCGTATTTACTGCGGAACCTGTACACGTAGAATAACTAGACGGGTTTATAATAAACACACTCAAATACACTTGCACAGGTACATCTGACCATATACAGTAGGTATTGACATGAGGCTTAACCTTCATGTCAATAACTAAAATTTTTTCTATATTTTTCAATAACTGGTTATCCTGGCAATTCAAGCCTTGTTGCTTGGATTATTCAAAGATAATATATGTATATGCTTCAACTCTTTCGTTTCCATACTTTTTCTATCTCTCTTTTGGTCTTTTACAGCATATCAAATACTGTTGTAAAAGATTCAAATAAAATATAACAACCGAGGATGAAACATGTTCACAAGCTGAAGTTGATTCACAATACAGATGTGACTTCTCCGCTGCTTTTAAAGACACCATTCAAAGTGTTATAAAATGTTTACCTACTAGGATTTTCAGTTTATTTGTTTATGAACAAAAAAATCGATCTTCTAACCCTCGAATAATCAAACACTTCACAATAACGTAAGCAGTATAGGGTATTATAGGTGGACCACCCGCAGTTATCGATGCACCCTCATTTTCTGGACATACAGTATCCCCACAACGAGATTCAACTGGAGGGTAGAAAGTAACGAGATCTTATTATATTGGTCACGACACTCCAAATCAAAACTGTAGAAAAACGCATAAGAGTTGCCAGAACTGCAAGCGAGCACTTTGTGACTGACACACAAACACATATACATGTATAGACGTATAGTGTAAAAGACGTTCTTTAATATAAATTAATGAATAAACCAATTCGAATCAAGCATTTTGAAATGTGAATAGTTTACCCATAAAATTGTCCTATATTTATTTCTATCCTGTAGTCCACTGAACTGTTTTCGTTATATTAGTACCCGGTCATTGAACAGGCGTATAAATACATATGAAGTGTTCATTTTCGGGTAATGCCTCGTTGTTGAGATAATCGAACTTGAAAATTTGTTAGATACACGGGCAATAGAGTACGATTTGGTTACGCGTCTGTTTATTGTCGGCACAAATACATACCTACACGCATTTTAGATGAATGTTCAAACCCACTTTTCTCGAAAGAGAAACTTCAAACGAACAAAATTTACTCTTTTTTTCTACATACTTCTTCTTGTAAAATCATTTTCTGCTCGGTTGTATTACCCGACATGAGAAACCCTGTATTTCGACTACGTGTAAAAGTTTCTGTTTTCGCTGACGGTTTACAATACACTGTTTCGTGTGAAACGTGTTGCTAAGATATCGTAAGGGGCCACAAACAATAACTCGAACTGATTGGGTAATTTAACTTGTATTTTAATAGACCCAACTTTTATAAATAACAAATAGGTATAGGCTGATAACTTTGAGCATTTTCGGAGTACGCGAATTACGGAAATCGCTTGTGACATTCTTCTGTCCCTCACAGCCTAATGCTAATGTAGCATGAGAGGTATAATAGTCGGAACCCTAAGGCCCGGCGCACACGAGTGACACGGTTCATTTACATGAACCAATTCACGCGTGACGCAGGTTCATTATTTTACTTCTTTATTATTTCTTTTTATTTCTGTTGTATACATGTTGATACCTTTTTTGATAATTATTATTAGTTCCTTCATTTATTATAAGTTCACTAACCTTGTATTATTTAAAAATTGTAGTAGGTATACTGTCTTTGACCAGACTTTAAAATAATAAATATTATACTTACCTCAATGTAACTGCAATCATTTCAAGTGGTGGAATATCGAACCTCATTGCTGTGTTTCGACAGTTTACGCATGTATTAATTTTTATATATGTATGGTTCATCAAACAATTTCACACTCATTCTAAAGTAATTGGATCATTCCACGCCAAATCGATCACTTTTTGCTCTCACTTTCAGGGATTTTGTTCAACATTAAATATCTTCTGGTCCACGTAAAATTAGGGTGGTTTAAGTCATCATTTTTCTGTTCCCGAATTTTTTTACAACATACAAAAACGCCGGACGCCGCGAACTTCGTCGGCCTGATACAACTTTACTTTTAGAGCGCCCGCGAATCGAAACAATGGATTTTAAAGAGAAAAGATCATACAATACAAGCATGATCATGTGTTTGTTACGTACGAAGACACTCTCGTGACCTCTTAACCCTATCGGGAATTAGAGTGCATCCGGCCAGATTACGTAATTGACCACGGGGTGTTATGGCGTGGCCAGATTTTCTTGGAAAACAGTTTCCGTTGAGAAACAGGCGTGTCCCCCACTACTTTTAGACTCGACTTTCGGAGTATAAAAAGGGACGCGTACAGCTCATCCGCGAATCATACTCATACCAGAAGTCTAGCTAGTGAGATCGGGTAATAAAGCTCCTTTCGAGCATTTTTAAAAGTAAGCTAAACTCTGCATAACAAATCCCCGCATTTCTCAGTGCGTGTAAACCGAGAACGTTGGAATTAGCTTCCACGACTAAACCTTACAGTAACATTTGTAAAACCTTTCTTTACTTTATTGAATATACTTTTATACGTTTATATATTTATAATTCAGTGTTATTCATTTCAACTCTAGAATAATATCTAAATTCCCAGCTAGAAGCGAACCCACAAAGACACACTTTTACCACTCGAAGAGTACCGAATTCTTAAACGTTACGAGGCCCATACTAACCATCCTAGTGGCTCCCTGAGATGAAATAGGCTCAGGTTCGTCCACGACAACCTATCCCAGTGGCTCCCTGTGATGAAATAGGCACAGGTTCGACCACATAACAAACTCTAAAAAAACCAAACTCGCCATTCCCTCGGCTTTCGCAGCCACTTAGCTCTGGCTCGTAACATGTTCAAATTTGTCAATATGTGACCTAGGGGTCAAATTTGCAAAAAAAAAAATTTTTAATATTTCTGCATTACAAACATAACTTTACGTGCAAAACAAAACATCCATTACAAAGAACGATCATTGACGATTAAAACGAAAGAAGAATCAAGTTCTTATCTTTAACAGTTACTGAGACAAAAATTCTTCTCTGATGGTAGTTTTCGTAAACATCAGTGAAAATTACCAACTGTGGGAGTCTGTATTTTTTAGACATTTCCGAAACCAGCACATAAAGTATAACATATTTCAGTTTCAACAAAATCCCAGACATTGTGTACAAAAGTGATCCGCTTGGCATGGAATGACGCTTACAGCTTTACGTGAGGCTAATTTTAATTGCTCCACCTCTCTGAAGAGCTCATTTTGTAGGTCCGACTTCAGAGAATAGGACCACATTGTGTTAAAATTTATTTACCCCCCCTTGCCCCTCACAGAAAAAATCGCGAAAAAAGAATTGGTTTCTAATTGTCACATAAAATAAAAGTTATTGTAGTAGGTATATCCGTCTAAATTAAAACAATCGAAGAACGAACTCGATACGATGAATATTTTCCGGGATGTAAATTTTTAAGTACATCGCTGTTTCACAAAAACAGGCAAAAATCGTAACCTCTGGTGGTCTGCTTTTTTTAAAACAAATTCGGGAATAGAAAAATGATAACTTAAACCTCCCCTTACACCTCCCCCCCCCCCACCCTAATTTTACGTGGACTACTCTATATTTCATGTTGAACAAAATCCCTGATAGCGAGTGCAAAAAGTGATCGATTAGGCGTGGAATAACCCAATTCCAAAATTTGATCTCATCTTCCCTGAAATCGGAAAACATAGTATTAACTGCTCTTTTAAGTAATCAAAAAGATTACTAAAATTAGGTAATTAGTAATTGTTAAGGTGATTTAATTGCTCGTATCAATACTGCTGCAGCTGCAAAATTGACGCAATTAGTACGCAAACAGGACGCAAAAGTTGCCGCAGAAACTTGCATCACGTGTGAATGGCTTCATATAAATGAATGTACTGCCAAACGTGGCGTCATATCGACGCGGCTGCAAGATGACGTGTGTGTGACATCTCGTGTGCGCCTGGCCTAACTCTATTTACACATGTTCGATTACAACAAAATAAAAACTAAACTGATAATGGAAACAAATATAAATTTATAATACTACAAGAGAATTGTTAATATATGGATACAGGATAAGACGTACTTCATGGTACAATAGAGAAGCAGACAAATTGTTATTTAAAAATGAACGAAACAGAATGAAAATAACTTGTTTCGTTTGAACCTTCTTTTTCAGGACATTTGTCAGATCCAGTACAATTGAATATGATTGCTGTCACTTGAGTTAATGAATATAAATACCAACATTTGTATGGTAGTACCTAATTGTTTTCTACAATAATTTGATATAAATTGACGCGATAGAAAGTAAAACAAACATTCAACCAACTACGGCGACGCATGACGGAGCGTCGTATTGCCGCATGCGTTGCCGCAAAAATTTAGCTTGCATTACTTTTAATACACCTGCATCCACCCAATACGTTACGGCAAAACAGATGCGGTACGTTGCCGTGTTACGCCGGACGAAATAAAACAGCCATCAGTTGCAACACGTCGAGGTTCGGTAAATTGATATATAGAACAAAAATGAATTTTGAAAAAAGATTGATTTGTGTCGTTTTAAACCATGCAGTCATATACAAGAAAACATTAGTCGGCTATAATCAGAAGGTAAAGAGTTTTAGAATTTCATTTTCATCTATTATTTTATTCACACACATCAGGACACAATATAAATGTATGTTTCAAAAATAATAAAATATACTTTTTTATGGCTTCATATTGCCAAGCGACTACTCCAGTAGACGAAATAAACCAGTCCACTGCGCTCAGTGGAATCCGGACTACTGCGTTACGTTGCTGCATTGTTTTCAATGATGTGTCGAATGTGGCAAGGTACGCGCCAATACGACACTCCGTCATGCGTCGCCGTAATGGTGGAATGCTCCCTTAATAAGATCGACGGTAAAGTAAATAATATTGTCATACCAACAATCATTTCAAGTAGAAGTAGTCAATAATAGACAGACAGTTCAGTCAGTCGTATTTAAAAAGACGAGGGCCCTACGCCGCAACTCTTCAAATTAAATTATTTTGAAACGGAGCTTTATGTGAAAACATTGCAATCTACATTATCGATTGTTTATTGTAGATAGAATCACCTACTTTTGAATTTTATGATAAATTACGCCTCACCCTTTACAACAGTAAGAAGACTCTATAACAGCTGTAGCTATAATATAGCTCACAAGGGAAGGTTCCAAACCCGAAAATTCTGATTTTAATGAAACTTCACATGGATGTAGAACATATTGAACTGTGCTTGGAGCAATTTTCTATCGTGCCCGTTTTCACTCTGAGGGGGTGAAACAGCCCAAAAAGTTTCGCGTTTTTTCGTTTTCTTGATATAACTTTGTACTTTGTAACGGTACGACATGGAGCAAAACTGTACATACTAAAATTGTTCAGCTTTTCATAGTCTATTACGTTACCGAAAGAGAATTATTTACTATTCCGAAAAAGATAAAAGGCATGATTCAACCGCTTGATGCATATTGATTTCGTGTGTGACAAGTGTTTTCTGGAACGATTTTCAGATTGCGTACTCATTTTAAATATAGATACTGCCTTGTATTTGCATAATAATATAATAAAATTACAATCGTTAACCCGTAATCAATTATTTAGATATACATGGTATAAAAGTGGATGTAGTCAGTCCTCTCCAAACCGTCGCCAAGTATGGACGTATTTAGCCAGTTTGCGATAGTTTGAGAGTGAAGTGAAGTGTAAAACCCGATCCATAACCTGCCAGTGAAGAAGAAAGAAACATTAACAACACAACAATACAGTACAACACCAACGAGGAGGCATATCAATGCCTGTAAATCCACCAACAATAAGCACTCACCCAAAAATATCATAATCTGCAGCTATTACTGACGTATTCCCAAAAAAGACCAAGGAATAATTATTAAAGCAAAAGACGGATTAACTATCAGAGATTACACACTAGAAATCGCAACATTGACGGATATTGCAGATCAGAAAAAAAGTTTAAATTTGTTGTACTTGAAGGAGACTCGTCCCGATCTTGCTCGAATCTCTCGGTTAAACAGTACTTGACGACGTTGCCTCGATCTAATCTCATGTAGACTTTGCTCAAAACTAACCCACGGAACCTGGTGAAGCAGCCCTTCTTATATCCAAAAATTAGGATGGAAAAGTGGTGGGGCTAATGCTCCAGTTCCGTATATGGGCATGTTACATCCCGCGTTGCGGTCGTTACTTTATTTATAATTTGGGGTCCTGGCTCTTTTAAGGTGCTAAAGCACGCCCTGTCTAAACTTATCGGTGAAGTACGCGGTTTGGATTTGGAACGGGAGGAATAGGAAATCACTCTCGTTTATAACAATAATAAGATATATTCTAACAATCCAAATAAAAATAAAAGATACAAATATGTCTTAACATACCAATGGTGATGAAGATGAATGATACGCTCGTTCGGTTTCAGTCGGTTTTGATCGGTATTACGGGTCCTTGAAAGGGCGGAAGACTTGCTGGCGCTCGGAGCCGTGATGCAGGGGTCGGGCACTGCGGGATACGTTGTCACCGTCTCGGACGTCACACTTCGCGGTCCGGTGTCTTATCGAACTCGCCTGTTAGGCCGCACGTAATCGCAAAGTCGCGTCGCACACGGAAGAGATATTGTCGCGAAACCCGATCTGAACAGCTGAGTGACCGTTGTCGCTCAGCTTGCCGACAAAGCACCGTCTGGCACGACTGCCGAATATGAGCCTCAACATACAGACTGACTGACACTATCTGACTCTAACTCTTTCTCCGCGACTGAAGCTGGACTGCTCGTTACCCGAGAGTTTATATTGTCCCGGTGACTGTATGAAATCGTAATGATTTCATTAGGTCACTAGTGCATGATGCAACGAGAAATGTCGATTAAGTATTTCCAATCTGATGGTTCTCGTTAATCGCGAGTGGGTCAGTGGTTGCGCTGACAGTCGACATTTCTCGTTATGGTTTCAAAGAAATGAAATGTGGAATGAATTAAGTAATATGGCAAAAATGTGCAATGAAAAGAGGTTTTGAAATACAGGATATAACAGGCATGAAAATTCTCTGCAGGAAAGAGGTCCTTCCAAGAAATCAACTCTACCCTGCAGAATAGTTTTTTTCTAGGAAGTCCTAACGCTCCACGTCGCCGCTGCCGTCGCCAGATACACTAAACAAGTGTGACTCCAGCTTCGAAACGATTATACAGAGTTTTCAGGAAGAATTTCAATGTAACATCTCCCCCCTTCGATAAAAGATCGCATATGCGATGCTTTCACTTCTCGAAGCTGGAGACACAATACACTTTGCAAATCTATCACGTCACAGAGATACCAGGAAAAGAAAATAAATGTCTCTATGTAATTCCGAATATCTATTGGCAATGTGCATGTGTGTGTTATTTGTGTATATGTATGGATATTTACGGTGTGAAACAAGAACCGCCACCGCTTGGTAGGTGACAACCTCGCGGAGTCTCTCGGAATCCAGTCCGTCGCATCTTGATCTGTGAGATAGGCCAGGTAGAGCCCATCTCACGAGGCGGCGGTCGTCCTTGCGCGGGTCGTCCTCTTCGAATTCCAGGCGGTGGTCGATGCCGACGTCTACCGACGTCGGCAGGCTCACCGCCGGAACGGGAGCGACCCGCCGCCGGAGACGGTCGAAGTGTGGAGGCGAGCCGC